>NW_004567112.1:33021875-33083077 GCF_000260355.1 Condylura cristata | reverse complement strand
GGGGATCGAACTCATGCTGAAGTGACTTTAGCTTCTTAGTGCTGTGCTTTAACCCGCTGCACCACCAGGGAGGGCCCCCAGCTTTTTGTTTTATTGGTCATTTTGACTTCTTTTTCATTTATTCATACTCTAATTTTTATTTTCTTCTACTGGCATTTGATTTTATTTGTTCGTGTTAAATTTATTTGAGTCCTGTATTTTTCTTGATCAAGGGCTGAAGTGCTATATACTTACCTTGTGGTATTGGTTTTGCCGTGTCCCATTGGTTTTGGCAATTTGAGGTTTCATTTTCATTTGTCTATGAGTATTTTTAATTTTCTTACCCAGTAATATGTTATTTTGCCTCTAAAAATTTTTCCTGCTTTCTTTTTGTAATTTATTTCAGATTTCATACCGTTGTGATCAGAGAAGAAACTTGATGTGTTGAGGTTCCAGGGGTGTACTGTGGTGGATTTGCGTCTAGGTCCCATTCTGGAACTCAGGACACGATTACTGGGCCACGATTACTGTGTACGGGCCTTGCCGGCTTTACTTTGCTGCTTGCAGGGCCTGCTCCTGCGAGCTACCTGCTTGGCCCATTCATTGCTTGATAGGATTATTCCCTCCTTTGGCCTTTACTATTGGTATGTGTTGTAGTCTGGTTTTCCCTTCAGAAGTTAGTTATTGACTTTGTTCTGTGGCAGTCTGGCTGCAAGTATGTGGAGGATTTGAGTACGTAAGCCCAGTGTCTTCACTCTGTCACATCTTGCCTTGTCCCCTCTGCACTAATAACACTGCAGGTGCTCAGTAGTCACATATGAGCAATGGCTACCAGATGGAGCAGAACAGGTCATTGCAGAAAGCTCTGTTGGACAGAGCCCTGGCACTGTGGAATGACACAGGTAGAGGCCTGGACAGGTGTCTCTAACATGCCCTCCTAGACATCTAGCTGCAAGAACTATACATGATCAGTGCAGTGGTTGCTTCTTCTGATGAAACTGACAAAAATGTATTCATTTCCTATTTTACTTTGTAGGATATAGTACTTTGCTTTGCTTAACATTTGCCTATAATTAGGGTAAAACTACATGAAAAATAGATGAAACAAATATACTAAACATCAAGTATGATTATTTTGAGTAATGAGAACATGGGCCATTAGTTTGCTTTTGGTTATTTCTTTCTTTTCTTTCTTTTTTTTTTTTTTTGCTTTTGGTTATTTCTAGTGGACTGTGAAGCCTGAATTCTTGTCTCTCCCCACTACCCTCTCTGCTTACCCCATGTGATCCAAGTGAAATTGTTGGAATTCCTAGAGACAGTCATGTGTGAAACTATTTCCTCATTCTGTGAACCAGTTAGCTGATTTGAGCTGGGTTTCTGTCATTTACAATGAAAAGAACATTTACTTATTATGCTACTTTTCTGAATTATTATATCAAATTGAAAAAAATTGAACTTTCAAAAATTTTATAAAACATAATGTATGTAATCTAACTTGTTAAGAAAACTCCAAATGGGGAGAGATAGGCTTATACATGAAATAGTATTGACCTGAGTTGTTGTTAAAGGGGAAAAACTGGGGGGTGGGTTCACTGGAGTTCATTATTCTATTGTTGATACTTTAAAAAATTCCATTAAAATGGTGAATGGTGATCAGAGGTATTATCTGATGCAGGAGGTCAGAAATGTGTTAATTGACTTGGCCACGTTCCAGAGGGGCTTTTTAGGAGAGTGTTGTGGAGAAAAGCCAGAAAGCAAAGGGGGAGGAGAAATGGGGTTATGAATGAGGAAAGCAGGCATTCCCCCCAAATTTCAGGCAGTTTGGAAACAGAATGAGTGGTAATTGAGAAGATTGTTAATTAAGTGGGTGACTTGTCTGGAGTTTCTAGTGTGGTTTTCAATATTTTTGAAATTTTTCTTTTCACTTATAAGTAATTCTTAGAAATTTAAACTGGAAAGATAAAGAAGGGTAGAAAGACCAGCAGTCATCCATTGTCCCACTTGCAAAGGACATCTATTGATAGTTATTTGTGGATTTTCTGCCAATCTATATTATCTAACTATTGATCTTTCTTTTTTACATATCAGATTCACACAACTTTGCATATTCTGCTTTTTACACTAAGTATTCCTCAGGTTGCTAAAACACTTTGATAACAAAGTAATTACAGTGTGTCTCATCGTATCAAGATACTCTAATATATGAAGCCATTTTTCCTTGGGAAGAGTGAGATCCTGGGAAAGAGAACAGCAGAGGGCCAAGGGTGCCACTCCCTGGGTAGCTCTGGAGGGAAGGAGTTTTGTTGCAGCAGCAAATACTGAAGACAAATTTTGAGTTTTTGGGAGGGCTTCCATTGAAGAAAATCATGTCAGGGGGCCCTGTAAACTAAGAGATAACATTTGAAATAGGTGAGGAATTTGAATAGCTGACGTGGGGAATTTGGTTGGGAGTTGATGAAGGTGGGCTGAAAGGGGTTTCTTTTTTAAAGAGTTATTTTATTTATTTATAGTATATACAAGAGCTGGGATGTAGGCCAGAAGTATGTATTGGGTTGGGGTGAGAGGATTCACCAGAGAAAGAGTGGGGACAGAGCAGGCAGATCCACTAAAATATGCTGCTGAGGGGAGCAGTGAGTAGGTCAGGAGAGGTCTGCCACGTCAAGTGGATCAGCTCCCTCCCTGGCTTTGGGTAGAATCCATCCTGCAGATAGCTTTGTAGTGCTGAAACTTAACCCTTTGTACTATAGGGAGGCTCTGCCAGGGTTTTCTGAGTGGCAGTGAGGGATTCCACTGAGCTTGGGATTATGTGAAGCCAACTTTTCTGGAATTAATCAGGCACTCAAATGCTTTCTGATTAAGGATAGGATCAGATCCAGTCTTTGGGCTGAATGCCTGCTACAATGGTTAGAATCCTTGATTGCACTTATAAGTATGGCTTTGCGGTTGAGAAGGTAAGATCCATGGCTACTGCCTGGATCCAAATTCTGGGCCTGCCATTTATTGGTTGTGGCAAATGTGGTAAATGGCTTCTCTATACTTTGATATCTTCACCTCTAGAAGAAACAATGATATTCATATCTACTTAATGTTTGCTTGAATTAAACAAGAAAATCTACTCTAAGCATTTATAACAGTACATGAAACATAATAGACGTTAAATACCATGGTGGGCTTCATTGCAGGCAACAGAAACCCACCATAGGTAAATTAAAGGAAAAGGAGGGGTCTTTTGATCCTTGTAACAGGAAAGTATAAAAAAAGTAGGTAATGGCCCTCCCTGGTGGTGCAGTGGGCTAGGGTGCTGCACTGCAAGCTGGCTGCAGCCACTTAAGTGCCAGTTCAATCCCCAGTCCTGGAGGTGAACCACATGGCGCGGCAGACCTCTCCTGTCTCTCCCGCTGCTCTCCTCAGCAGTGTATTTCAGACAGTCTGCCTGTACTGACCCCACTCTCTCTCTGGCAAATCCTGTCACCACCCCTGCATCTCTGGCCTGCACCCCAGTTCTGTATGCAAACATAAAAAATAAATCTTTTTTTTTTTTAAAGCAGGTATTGCTGAATACATTTGATATCTATCTAAGATATCTGGATGTTTTGGTTTCCTCTGTGTTGGTTTACTTCACTGGCAGTTTCTCTGAAAGATGGTCACCAACTGCTGGGTGCTTACATTCTACTTGGTGAACAATGCCAGCTGAAAATAAAACACCTTTTCCCTGAAAGACATTGAAATTGATTCTTTCTTGCCTGATGGGTGTCCCAGCCCATGGGTGACGTGATTATTGTCATGAGAATTATTGTCAAGAGAATTCAATTCTGTCATTGGCCACACTAAAATCATGCTTAACATGGAAGTGAATCACATGATGCAAGATTAAGTGTGTGTCCCCTGTCAAGGACATAGGTTTCTGCAGAGACAGAGCCATGTCCACCAGGTGTGACCAGAGACAAGAGAGAATTTCCGTCAACAGTTATCATAGTAGTACCCCAGACATAGCTGTATAGTATATCAAGCTGACTTAGAGAGGGGTTGGAAGGGTGCACTTATATGTGGCCACTTGGAGCAAGCCATGCTCTTATGGAAATAGCCAATTCTTCACAAGTAGGAACCAACCCTCCTTGGTAGCTTCTTTGTGCAAATTAAATCACACTATCCTAACAGAGTTGTGTGCTCTTTCTTATAACTTGAAACTTGAGACTTTAACCTATACAAGGGACAGGCTGGTGACCAAAATGGAAACATGCCAATTAAGGTGACTTTTGTGAACCAGTTCTCACAAAAAGGGACCTCTACCATCACAATACTGCATGAAGATCAGTAAGTGTTAATCAGAGGCCTCCCTGGTGGGGCAATAGGTGGAAGCCCAGCACTATGAAGCTGTCCATGGCCACTGCAGTGTGGGTTTGATCCTGGGCCAGGGAGGTGACCCACATGGTGCAGCAGACCTCTCCTGTCTCACCCACTACTCCCCTCAGCAGCGTTTTTTCAGTAGATCTGCCTGTTCTGTTCCTCACTCTTTCTCTGGTGAGTTATTTCATCCTCTACTCCTGCACCTCTGGATTGGATCCCAGTTCTTGTATGCATAAATAAATCAATCTTTGAAAAAAAAAAATGGAGGTTTAGTGGTGAGAAGACTTTCCCAACATCCAACAGCTGGTAAGTAGCAGAGTTAGGGTTCAAATGTAGATCTGCTTTGACCCTAGAGACTATGCACTTCCATTAGGACAGATAACAAAAGTGCTTAAAAGATATAAGGCTATAAGATCGCCTTATGAGTTGCACATAGAGCTGTGTTGAATTTGGTATTTCTCCGAGGGAGGAGCTGTTGCTCTTAAAGAGGCAGGGTATTTTCTGGGACTTGCTTCTTGGGAATCTCAGATTCTGTGTGTTGATTTCCTTTGGGAATCAGGAGTCATGAGGTCTGAAATTGCTTCTGGAATTTCACCTCTTATGCACCATGGGGGTCACCTGTAAAATGGGAGAATGTTTTGTGTTTTGATGAAGTTGGTGCTGAGCACCCAAGGAGGCAATTGCCAGGAAGTGACTTGCAAAACTGGACACACTGTCATCTTGTTTCCATGTTTATGGATCCCAATGGTAGCTACTGCTTGTGCATTTGTGGAATATGCCTTCCGTCCTGTGTGCACCCATTTCATGGTATGTTGTGTGAAAGGGAAGGAGAGAAGTGTGATAGTGTCAGGAGAGAAAAATGATGTCAGGGGAGGCTGGGATCTTTCTTGAATAAGTAAATAATTAAGTAAGCAAGTAAATAAGTAAATAAGAGGTACCGTTTATATGCTGAAAGGAATGATGCAGTACTAAGGTGGAGTGAGAAGACATTGGAGGAGAGAGGAAAGTTTGCTGAAGCCATGTCTTCAGGTAGGCAAGAAGGAGATGGAACTAAAAGTACAAATTGAAGGATTGGCTGTAATTAGATATTTTTATGAAATCTGGGTAGCTGACACTTACAGGACCTGCCAGTCTCCCTCTCCGGGGAGAGAGGCAGTGGGTCTTGAAGAAGAGCCCTGAGCTTAGCCAGCAGGAAGAGTGTCTCTCTAGAGCCCAGTGCTTCCCTGAGGAGCCCTGAACGTCTCTCTGGATAGCTCTGGGTAGCCTCTTTGAGCCTCAGTTTTGATCTCTTCGTAAAGTGCTGATGATCCCACTTCATACTCCATAGCATTGCAGCAAGTCTTAACAAGATGATGTAAGCAGAAAGCTTGGCATAGAAAGTAAAAGTGATTCAATTCCATCATTGAGCGATTACCATATTTACCATTTTGATGTATTTTTGCACCTGACTTTTTTCAATTATATAAATACATACTTAAAATAGCCTTATTCTTTAATACTGTTCTATAACATGCTTTTAGCACTTAAATCTATTAAGGACATTTCTCCATGTCTGTAACATCAATTAAAAAAGATGTAGATCATTCCAGTGGCTGAACTTACCATATTCTATTTTAACAAATTCCTGATGGTAGACATCATATAAACTGCTCCTACCATTTTTTATTATGAGCAATACTGCTACAAACTTCCTTGTGTTTTCACATACATTCATGGTTACTACCCTAGGACAGTTGTCTGTCCTGGAAATTTGAGCTGAATTGAGGTCAAGCTCTTTTGCTTTCCTGCAGATAGAAGAAAGAGTGGATTTGGGGTGATAGCAGATAGGCAGGGTGAACAATGGTACCCAACCAAAGACTGCTGGGTAGTGAATGGTTGTCATCCTAGAAGCAGGACCCTGGGGACCAGAGATCAGTCTCTAGGTGTGGCTTAGCTGAAGACATGAAGCAAGTTTTTTTTTTTTTTAAGATTTATTTATTCATTCATACAGAACTAGGGTACAGGCCAGAGATGTGGAGGGTGAGAGAATTCACCAGGGACAGAGTGGGGAGCAGAACAGGCAGATTGACGAAGTACACTGCTGAGGGGAGCAGCGGGCGTGTCGGGAGAGGTCTGCCACGCCATGTGGTCACCTCCGGGGCAGGCGGGGATCGAACTCATGCCTAAGCGGCTTAAGCTTCTTAGTGCAGCGCTTTAACCCACTGGGCCACCAGGGAGGGCTGACATGAAGCAAGTTTATCGAATATGAGAAGCTTAGAGGAATGTGTTAAAACTTAGAATCAAGGACTGTGGTGATGGCACTGAGGTGATTTGGGGTGGGAAGACCATGGGTTACAACTGAGATGAAAAAATGCACAAAATGAAGAACAATGTAAAAAAATAAAAAAATATAATAAAAAAATCAGAATCAAGATGTAAGGGAGACCCTATCTGGCGGGAAGAATGGACTGAAACAAATAGGAGAATTGAATGGGGAAATGTGCTATGTCTCAACAGTGGTAACGTTTCAAAAACCTAGAGCGTCCATGTAGAGGCTGGAGGGGCACTGGATGAAGGCCAGGTCATACTAGAGAAGATGCAAGGGCTGATATCATATGGTTGCTCACCAGATTCATGCAAAACATCTTAAAATGTCAGGCTGTATCTGCTTGAATATAATATCTGGACTATATTGCTTCCGTGGAGTATTGATAAAAGGGAGCCGAGCCAAGAAAAAGAAAAAACAAAGGTGGCCAGTTTGGTCTAGACCATGGCTGCTCAGTAGAAATCTAATGCAAGCTCCTACCTGTCTGACTGTCTATCTAGAATAAAAAATTTTCTAGTAGCCAATTCTATGTTTTAGGTGACTCACTATATAGCAGTCCAGCGGTAATCAATGCAAACAAAAAACTGATGGGATATTACAATTTTACATAACAAATTTTTACATAGGTCTTTGAAGTCCAGTGTATATTTTACACTTCTGGCATATCTCAATTTGGACACTAAATTTTCACAAAAAATAAATTGTGTTTAGTGGAAAAATGTTTTCTACTGCATTAGTTATTTAAATTTAAGTAATTACATTTAAATGCATTAACATTTTAGTTCCTCAGTTGCACTAGCAATAGGTCAGATGCTCACAGCCACATGTGACCAGTGACTACCAACACTGCCCAGCCCAGGTCCCAAAGTGTGGTCTAAGGTCCGGCAGGATTCACACCCCATGTGAGCTGGTTAAAGACACAAAATCTCAGGTCCAGCCCAGACCTCCTGCAGTTGAATTTGCATTTCAGCAAATTCTGTAGATGACTACTCTACTCACTATAGTTGGAGAAGCAGTCGTGTGTGTGTGTGAGGGGTGAGGCCATGACTTTGGGGATGTTTGAGCTATGGTATTTTTTAAGGAAAAGGGAAACCTGGGTTCAGATGTGATCTCTACTAATGACTGTGCCTCCTGAAGGAGGAATTGCGTAACCATTCTGAGCCTCAGTTTATTGTCTGTAACATGGGTAAGATGATAACCCACCTCCCAGGACTAATGGGAAGACAGTGTAGCAAGAAACCTGTTGGCTGTATGCACCACAAGCCTCTGACCTGGCACAGACCTGGCACCGTTTCAGGCCACAATAGTGATTTCTTTGTAAACCGAGAAAAGCTCTGACTTGTGAAGGATGGCTATTACTGCGATTAGCAGGCTTGCGGTTTGAAGTGACATGTTGTGTTTTTCAGTAGACGTGAACGAACCCAGCCCCTGCATGCCTTTATCCCAATGAAAGCCCGTGTTTTATTTACAGCCTCAATTGATCTGGATCGATCTTTCCTCAAACCTTTTCATCAGGAGAGTGAAAACAGAAAAGCAGGGAGGGAGGTCGGGCTTCCAATGTTTCCCTCACTCAGAGGGTGGTTCTGAGTCTCTAGACATTTTCCTGCAATTGGGGCAAAATATGTCCAAACTATGGCACTGGGTGACTACCAAGGGGGGGGGTAACATGACCCATCAAAGCATTTCTCTGCAAAAAAAACCCCATCACAGACTCACCAAACCACATCTGTGCTTCTGTCAAGTAAACAAAGAATATCTACTGCTCTCAGGCAGGCACTAACATTAGCCGAGTGAGGGCTCTTTGGGGACCAGGGAAGGGCGGTTCGCATTTGAAAATGAACCACTGTACATGGATTTATAGTGCTGCTTTTCCAACAGAGAGGGGAAAGCATTTTTCTCTGGGAGATTAGAATTTACTAGTGGATTCAAGTGTAACTTTGGAGAGTGGTGGAGGTATTAGATGTGGCAGTATCACAGTATTGTTTTATTGGCAATTAGATTTCAAACTGGCACGAATGTATGAAAATAAGTCTCAATTATGGGCCTGTGAAGTTTCTCTACCATCTGTCAACAGTTTGCTCCTTATGCCACAACATGTGTACCTTTGGAGGGTAAATGATTTAATAGCCCAAGTGAAGAGGTATAGCTCACCAAATTATATTGGAGTTTATAGCCAATGTCTGCTTTTGTGGTTTTTGATGCAGAGAAAGCAAATTTAAACTTACACACACACACACACCCCTTTTAGGGTCTTACAGACACACAACTGTCAGAGATAGAAGGTAGCTTTAAAAGGAATAAGACCTATGCCTCTACTTTAAAATTGCAAAAAATCAGCTCCTCAAGTCCAAGTGACACTGTGAAATGGGACAGAACTATTAACAATAGGCAATGGGATTGGAGCAGCGGTGTACTATAGGACCAGTGGTTCCCTGGGAAAATGAAAGCCCTGGCGTATTGCACTTGCTTCTTTCTGTGGCATAAACTCTCCCACAATGGCTGATCTCACATTACCAATGTGATGTCACTGAATGGGAAGTTTGGAAGAAGCATGTGCGATTGTCTCTCCCCAGCCAGTGCCAGTGACTCTCGTGCCCCCCTGGTGGTGTGGGAAGTGGGGCTGATTCATGTCCAGCCTCTGTTCCCCTTTCTGGTAAGAGTGCTCTGATTTCTCCTGAAGGCATAACCCCCTTATTCTTAGCCCACCTGGTTTGGTCAGGGTGACCTCATCAATGTTGTCGGTGGTGACATGTGATTCAGGTCTGGACCACTGTGTCCCAGCTTCCTGCACATTGATTGGATCAGGCACGACTTGTGGTCCAGTCTGGCTCTGGAAGTCAGACCCAGGACTTCGAATTGGTCGTTAGAGCTATGAAGGAGTAGCTTGGATTCTGGAATTGTGAGCACCCTGAGACCATAAACCTCATTCTTCGTCATCATTGCTCTCACTGAACCTAGAATCCAGCTGGTTTGAATGGGGAGCTTGGTAAATATTAGTTCAAAGTCTTGTATCACACAGACTTTGCTGCGTTATGATGCAGTATGAAACAGTCCCAAAGACAGAGGCTTATCACAACAAAGGTTTACATCTCACCCCATCATTTGTCATTGCTGTTGATTGCAGCTCTGCTCCATGTCTCGTCATCTGGGATCTGGGGCGTGATCATCACGTGGCGGAGGGAAAATGAGCAAGGGCAGAACCTTGTGGAGACTCAAGTTTCTCCGTAGATCAGGTACTTCCATCTCTCGGGTCACACTGTTTTGCGGATTTTTAGGATTTTAAAAAGGCTTTCTTTTTAACCATGGTCATTTTCAAACATATGCAGAAACAGCAGGTCACATAATGCACCACCCTGTACCATCTTCAGCTTGTTCATTGTCCTATATTAATTTTCGACTTTCAGACATTTCAAATTTGTATTTCATGCAATCTTAATATTTTCCTTTATGGCACTTCTTGATGTTTGTGTTTGTGTTCAGAGAGAAATCAGATGATTTTGGATATCATGCTGTGAAACAAGGCTTTAACAGGGTGTTTTCTCAGGTAGTCACTTTGCCCAACTCTGTTTATTGACTCATCCATCCTGTTCTCAACTGGCTTGTGAAGCGTCCTGGTTTAAATTCTTGCATGTGCCAGCATCTGTTTCTGGCTGTATATTCTGTTTTATTGACCTATGTGTTCTTGTACCAGTACCACCATTTTCGATTTTATAACTGTATAAATAAGTTTTCATATTCACTATGCCTAGCTTTCCATCACTGTTTCTTTCTTCGGTATTTTCTTGCCCAACTTTATTCATTTTTCCAAGACAAGTCTTAAAATCATTTCCCCAGGTTCAAAATAATTCCCTTAGGATTTGATTAAGATTGGTTCAAGTCGTATACTAAGTTGGAAAAACGAACCTTTTCTCACTAGTCACTCTTCAAATGTAGAAATATGGTATATCTTCCATTTATTCAGGTTTCATTAATCCTTCTGTAAAAGTACATAGTGTTATGTCCTGTCTGGGTCATTCCTGGGTTGTTTATGTATTTTGCTGTAGTTATAGATGAGAAATTTAAAAATTTCTCATTTTATCTTCTCTATTCATTTTCTTGAGGCTTTTAGTTTTCACTAAGTCTAGGTTACTCCGAGAGGCTTAGCCCATGCGTTCCTCAGAGCCTACCACCCCCATCTGCCAGATTTTATATTTGCTATGAAAATGGAGTCCTCAGTGGGAGGAGGATGAGACTTGATGCGAAGACAGGCTTGAGTACCATGTTCTGCTCTGACCTCTATTGGCTGTGTGTTCTTGGGAAAGTTAGACAACAGCCCATGGACATCATTTTGGCTTATTTGAAATAAAATGTACTTTGAAATTATCTGAAGTCTTCAACCAGATTATGATTCTTTAATAAAAGCTTGAAGTAGAGATAATGGTGACTAAGATTGAAACAGTTCTATTTAAGTTCTCAGCATCAGTCAGATACCAGGTGATTACAGTCCAAGGCTGATCTCATCAGACCCCACAAAGGCTGTGTGAGGAACACATGCTCCTCTTCTTAGCACAAAGCTAAGGAACTAAGATCATACAGCTAGGAAGCGGTACAACTGGGACTTGAACCAACTCAGTGCTGTGAATCTGTGCTCCCTACCACATTTCCCGTCATCAAGTATAGCACCTCCTTGAATAAAGATGTCCAATGTCACTTCTTTTTTTTTTAATGTCACTTCTTTATAATGTTGATGAGAAAATAGAAATGTTGACTAACATTGAATAAAATAAGATTACTTGTCCTTTCACTTAAACTCCCTGTTTCCTGGAACCTATGACAGTGCTAAGTGAGGGCTTACTGTAGTGTTTCCACAGTGCCACAGGCCGAGGAGATGGCCAGAAGCAGGGTCTTCCGCTGTCAGGTAGGTTCTGTTTGCAACAAAGTGGTGAGGTCAGAGTGCCTCTGTCCAGCGTTAATGCCTTCTACCCCATCCTCCATTTTCAGCATCCCCTGAATGGGAATGGGGAGGTTGAGAGGTACAGAAAATGAAGGGGGCACATAGAATGAAGGCAGAGGATGCCGTACTGGTGGGATGACAGTAGGGAAAGAAAGACCTCTGGATGTGGACCCAGATGTATCTGCTGCTTGGTAACAGCATGGCTTGGTGCAAATTGCCTGAGCTCCCTGTACCTTTGCTTCCTCATCACAAAAGTGGAGCCCCAATAGCACTGATGGGCTGGAGCGCAGTTAGACCTGGATAGTGGGGACCACCGTAGGAGATGCAGCCTTGCACATGTGTAGGATGCCAACTCTGCTTTTAATTATATTAACAAATAATAGGACAAGAAGACAACAAGCTGGCTGAGTGCAATGCCTGATCTCTCAAGCTGACTTCTGGGCGGTAGATGCTGCGGATATGTTGGGAATGTGGCACTGTAGCCTGAGGACCCACCTGAGGCTCTTGGGCATGAGCAGGAATAGGGCTTTTCATGAAGGGGAAGAGAAGATGGCAGACAAAGTGTGTATGTGTTTTGTGCTTCAGGGGAAGGGATCTGAACGAGGTTGACCCCAGAAATTATGACCCCATGGGACCTTATGACTTCTGGGTCATACAGATTTCAGACACTAATTTCAGTTTTTTTTTTTAAGATTTATTTATGCATACAGAACTGGGGTACAGGCCAGAGTTGCGGGGCAGTGAAAGGATTCACCACAGTCATAGTGAGGAGCAGAACAGACAGATTGACAAAGTACACTGCTGAGGGGAGCAGTGGGCGAGACAGGAGAGGTCTGCCATGCCATGTGGGTCAACTCTGGGGCGGGGATTGAACTCACAACGAAGCGGCCATGGCCAGATTTGCAGTGTGGTGCTTTAACCCGCTGTGCCACTAGGGAGGGGCCCTCGCTTCAGTTTTTAAACTTTTGGACTCTCCCTTTTTCAGGGACATAGTGTTGTAATATAATATCAAGCATAAATAGTGTTGTAATATAATATCAAGCATAGTAGTAATAATAAACACTGATGTACTCTAGGTATAGGCCAGGTATTGTGCCTATACCTTGATGGATTATCTAATTTCCTGAAGTTTATAGAGTTCAGAATGGGGCTTTATACTAGAATGCCTCTAGAATATAAAATCCCAACTTAATGCCCAGGCCCTGCTTTAGATCAACTAAATCAGAACCTCGGGGATAGGGTTCCAGGCTTAGCACCGGCAGGTTGTGTTCTAGTGACTGGGATGTGTGGTTAAGTGTGAGACTGGCTATGCCAGTTGTTTCCTGGCTGGACAGTGACTGCGTGGAGGTGGCCAGGGCAGCGAGTGTGATGGGCACGTGTGTTGGGAATGTGGTACTGCAGTGTGAGGACCCACCTGAGGCTCCTGGGCATGAGCAGCAATAGGGTTTTTCATGAAGAAGAGAAGATGGCAGCAATGTGTGTATGTGAAGGGGGGATTTGTCTGCATATGATTATGTGTGTGCCCATAAGCACGTGCTTATGTACTTACATATATGTGCATGTGTGTATGGACGTTGAGTGCATGGGAGAAGGTATGTAGGTGTACGTGCATGAGTGTATCTGTGTGTGTGAGAGAATATTGAACACATGAACCTGAGTAGCTGTGCCACGGGGCTGTGTAGTTTATATATTTGTGAGCATATGTAGTTACCCAGCTGTATATGGGTATGTATGCAGGCATGGGTATGTATCGTGTGGATATGCATGTGGAGGTGTGGGGTTGTGTGACTGTGTGGGGAAGTGTCTGACTCTCTACATGAGTGTTCGTATTAGTGTAAACACACTGTGTATGGTTGGTACCTATGTCTGTATATGCGCACAGATGCTCGGGATTGAATGTTTGTGTTTCCCCCCAATTCATATATTAGAGCTCTACTCCCCAAGTGCTTGTATTTGGAGATGAAACTTTTGAGTGGCAATTACATTCAGATGAGGTCAGCAGAGTGGAGTCCTCATGATGTTGAATTAATGCCTTCATAAACAGGACACAGGAATCCTCTCACTGCCCTGTGAAGGTTCAGCTAGACGATGGCTATTTATAAGCCAGGAGAGTCCTCGCCAGACACTGAATATGCTGGCATCTTCCTCCTGGACTTCCCAGCCTCCAGAACTGTGAGAAGAGCTTTCTGTTTAAGTCACCTAGTCTATGGCATTTTGTTAACAGCTGCTAGCACTAAGGCAATGGAGTTGCATGTATGTGAGCACTGTGCCGTGTATAAATGCGTGCAGGTAGAGTGTATGTATATGGCTGTATCTGTTTGTGTGGAGTGTTAGAGGGTAGGCAAAAGTAAATAAGCACCTGCACATGCATGTGTGTGTGTGTATTGTGTATCTGTGAGCATGTGTATAGGCATGCTTATTTATGTATTTGACCATGCTATGGATGGATGCATCTGAGAAAAAAATATCCGAGTGTGGAAGTATATGATTAAGTGTATGTACATGCATGTTTGACTACATACCATGTATATGTAGCTCTTAGTTTAAGCATGTGTGCCTATGGTTGTGTATATATGTATGCTTGGGTGTATGCGTGGGCGTGGGTGTGTCTGATTTCATATGGGTGGGAATACGTGTTTGTGCCAGTGTACAAATTGTGTGTGCGCACACAGTTCCCATTTATGTACATTTATGTGTGCATGTGTGGTCAAGGGTCTGTGCGAATGTATCTTCATGTGTGTGGAATTCTGTAGGTACATGTGCCTGTGTGGATATTTGCATGTGTGTACACGTGTTTGTGTATGAGCGTGTGTATGTGAGCTGTGGGCAGTGGGGCTTTGGGCTGTGGAGTTGGGTGCCTTCTCTTTACTCCTGACAGATGGTCCAGCAAATGAGGCCTCTTTGCCACCTGCCTGCATGCCCACCCTCTGCCCCCCAAGGGCCTTGCTTCCTCCTTGCAGTCCTGCTGCTGCCTGTGGCAGCACCCCCTTCCCTTCCTCTATCACTGACATTTGCCCTCTTGGATGATATATGTGGAAGGTGGGGTTGGGACAGAGCTGGCAGAGAGGCAGGCCTGGCCTGAGTCCACTGTGGCGGGGCCAGGAGGAGGCTGTGTGTGTGTGTGTGAGTGTGTGTGTGGTTACGACTGCTGAGAGGCGAAGTCTAAGCAGCCCTCGCCAGCTCCTGGCTCCATCCTCAGGGTGGGCAGGCAGCCCAGGGTAGAAAGGCCTGTGATTTGTAGACAAAAATGCCAGATGGTGAGGATTTGGGGAGGGGGGAGCCCTCCATGGCCTGGCTGCCAAGGGCAGGGAGGTTGTGGGGCTCTGGATAACGGGCCCAGTGGAGAGTTGCATGTGTATTACTGTGGATTATTTTTTTGTGAGGGGGAGGCTTGTTTTTGCATATTCCAGGATTTATTCCCCCTTTGGATTCTATCAGCTTGCTAAGAAATTTGATGAGAAACCCTTAGAGTTTTTGATACAAGAAGAGTATATGTTCCTGTAAAGAAGTCAAAACATTTTCAAACAGAAAAGATTTATTGACAGGTTATAACAACACCACCACATAAGAGTCAGCCATTTAGATTGGTATTTCAGATTGAGTCACAGGGACATGACAACTGGCTGGGACCTATTTATTTTAGGGATGGGTCTCACCTTTTGCTGGTTGGTTTTTGAAACTTTGTTTGCAGGCTGGAGCCCGGCATGTCCACCCTGGTGACGTGTGCTGCCTTGTTCTGCTGGGAAATGCGACGCTTGCCCGTCGTGGCTCAGACTATGTTGTGTCTGCATGGCTTTGCCCTGCCATCCCTCCGTGCACCTCTGTCTTGTCAGGATGGAACTGTGTGGGCACCGTACTGTGGGCAGAGACCAAAGGTGTTGCTTTTGTTATTGAAAGGGGAAACAGTGGTGAGTTTTGATGAGTGATGAGTTTCCTGGCTTTCCCACAGTCTGAACGCACGGGTGGGCTGGTGCTCACTGGGCCCTGGGAATAGTAAGCTGAGAAGAAGCTGCCTTGGAAGCAGGTGGCCTCCTTGCAGTCAGGGAAACAACCAGTCAACAGGCTCAGGAGCCCCCAGTGGCTTCATGCTGAATAAGGTCCAGGTTCCTTACCGACACTGGCTGCTGAAGGCTTGGCCACCTTCCTCACAACACTTTTCCTTTTGTGGCTTGTCTATCACGACACACTTTCTAACTTGCTCCGGGCTATAAATGCCACTTTCTTTTTTTAAAACCACATACTATTCATTAATGGGTTATAAAAAGCAATACCAAATAAGGCAGGAATGAGATGGGCCATCACTCATGCTACTTCTTGGCCCAGAATGATCCTGTTGGTCTTATTCCTGCCTAAATTGCATGTCCTCTTCTAGGTTTGGCTAAAATGTCACTTCTTCATTTTCCTTATGCCGCTGTGACATATCATAAAAACTCATGTGATTCTTACCTAAAATGACTGTTTTCTTTTCTTGAGGTCAGAGATCCTGATTTAATCCAATGGCTCCTGGTATAGAGGAGGTACTTGGTTTGCTGAATGAGTAAACAAACTCAAGCGCTAGCTTCTTTTGGGAACTTAGACTACATTATAAATAATATGATTCTCCTCTTGGAAATGAATGCTGACCTTGTATTATCTCATTATAATTGTTATTGTTATTAGGTATATTTGAGTGTTTTGTGGATGTATATTTATAAAATGGATCCATTCAGGGGATGTGAAATCTGTATATAAACAGAACATATGTAGCTTCACTCAGAAATTAATAACAATGAACTGGGAGATGTTAGTCATCCACTTTACCATCCATAGTTTCATCTTGTACCACTCTCTGTGTTGAACTGTATTTTCATTTTTCCTCTTCTTCTACTTTTCATTATCCTCCTCTTCAGCTTCTCTTCTACCTTTCAACATTGTTTTTGTTTAGTGTATTTATATTCTAGTGGTGAAGAAAAATAGCCCAACAGCTCTAGACAGAGAATGTGCTGGGTGCTGAGGATATGGAGATGAAAGAGAACTGGTCCCTTTATCAAGGAACTCACATTCTAAGGGGAGAGTCGTGTGTAAATAGATACTGACAAAGCTTTGCCAATACTTCAGTGGAAATAGGAACAGATTTTGTAGCACTTTTTTTTACAGGTAAGTCCAAGTTAAGGAAAGAATATAAGTGCTTAATGAGTATGTTAAGAAGATGTGGTATATATACACAGTGGAATACTACTCAGCTATAAAAAAGATAAAATTGCCATTTGTGATAACATGGATGGAATTGGAAGGGATTATGCTAAGCAAATAAGTCAGAGGGAAAAAGACAAATACTGATTTCATTGATATGTAGAATATAAAGAAATAAATCAAAGGAATAGACAAAACTAAAACAAACCCTAGAAATCTGACTATAGAATTGAGCCTACCAAAAGGGGGGTAGGGTAGGGAGTAGGGATCAAAGAGGGGAGAAGACTGTGGTGAAGGATAACTTTGACTTTGGTGTATGGTACATATACCTGAAAAGGTGTGGCTCTAACCCCTAAATCAAATATGATATTATAAACCAATATAATATCAAAAAATACAATAATTAAAAATAAATAGGAACAGATTTGAATTGAAGCACAAGGAAGGGAGACCTTTACTTTGGAAATTCCTACTCATCCTTTAAGATCTGGTTCAAATGCCCCTTATACTATGGAGCCTTCCTTGATTCCCCCAAAAGCAAAAGTGTGAGAAGGGCTTCAGAGTGAATGGTGCTTGCAAAAGTATAGAGACCTGAGAGACACTGGTGGTTTTGGATTACATCTGTGGTTTGATGTGACTGCTGCATATATTTGGGTTTGTGTATGGAGTGGGAATAATGGGACATGAAGCTTAAAGGCAGGTCAGTTCATGTCTTGAAGAGTCTTGCATTTAATCTTCTCATTAAGCTGTGGGAGCTGGGCTTTACATTGACTTGTGTTTTAGATATACCTCTCTGATGTCTGTATCGAGGATTGGGATTAAACAGAGGTAGAGAGCAGGTGCTCAAAGAGAGACAGGAGGTGGAGTGGACAGAAATTGGCAACCATTTGGAGATATGAGAAGGAGGGTGGATTGCTTAGGATGTGAACACATTGACTATTTTTGGCTGATGTAAATAGGGTTCATTTTCTCCTGTAAGAATACATCTGAGGATAGGTGGTTGCAGGCAGGGTTTAATTGCTGAGTATTGTCAGAGCCTACATTTGTTGTTGTTCATTTAGCCTGCTTATTGTGGTTGCTAGAGCTGCAGACTTCTCATCTACATCTCAGAAAGTAGAGGAAGATTCCATTAGTTCCTTGTATCAGAAGAGTCATCTAAATGTTTAGAATAATCCCCTGCAGACTTCCGCTTGGGACAATTTTACCAGGCCTGAGTCACATGGCACTGCCACAATGGAGGTAGGGGTTGCATAGAATGAGATGGTTTTGACTGGTTCAGTCCGAATGCAGTCCTTTTCTGGAACTGGGCACAATTCCCCTAAACCCAATGAGGAGTGTGCACACAGGTTGTACTTTAGTTGGGAATTAGTGGAGATGGATGCTGGGAGGTTATCTAACAGCACTAACCATCGACAGTGAGAGCAGAGGTTCAGGAATGAGTCCAGATTTTGGTTCTGCTGCTTTGGGTGGGGCTGGGAATGTTTTCCAGTCATATGCTGGGGGCTTGAGAAGCTGCTGGTGGTGGAGGGGTTGTCCTCGGTCTTGCAGTTTGTAACTCAGATGTCATATTATATTATTTGCCCTGGTATAATCTGGATAAGGTTTCCTTGAACTCAGGGTTCTTTGAACCTTGAATGGATGTGTTAAAAGCAAATGGGACCCCAATAGTGAAAAAAATTTTGGGTGGCTCCTCATCAGCTCTGAATCTGAGCTTCTACTGAATCGATTCAGTTATGATTTAGTAGTCCTTTTGCATTTCCTGTCTAGAAGTGTGGGGTAGTAAGTGTAGAATTCAGCCTTCTCTCCTGTTACCGCCTGCCTCTGTTCTAACACACACAGACACACATGAACACATATAGGCACAGTTATTTTAACGCATTTGTCTGTGTCGCTACTTCATGGAAGGGTTGTGAGGACTGGATGATTTATATTGCAAAAATTTAAAACTTAAAAATTTAGATTAGATTAGTTTCTTTTTTTTTTTTTAACATCTTTCGATTTGTTGATGTTAAAGTTTCTATGACTTGGTTTTTTGCTTTTCTCTCTGAAACCCTTTCAGTTTCTTGGGAAGCAAAAAATGCTCTGTCTGCAGCTGAGAGCCCTCAGGATGTGGCGGTTTATGGCTGGCATCTGTTCCCATTGGTCAGGGCTTCTGTGGCACTTTATTCTGAGTTGCTTTAAATATTCTTAGGTTGAGCCCCAAACTCAGTTCTGGGCCCCTCACTGTGCATCAAAGACTTGGCTTGGCATTCCCTGATTGTTGACGACCTCTTGCATTTTGTTTGATTTAGGTAGGTTAACTTTGAGGAGCCCTGGAAATTACACTCACCTACTTCCCCTCACCCAACTACTCCTAGTGTCACCTGTCCACAGTGTTGAGAGGCCACACCTTGCTTCTGGCTTGTGCTCATAGTTGCTGAGTGCAAGTGTCTGCGAGCAGCTTCCTCCACAGATGACGGTAGCTGGGAGCACTACAGTCTTCCCGTGGAAAATAAAAAGGTCAAACTGTATTAATTCATCTGCACAACTCACTGGGCTTAAAAGCACAGCCTGAAGTGGCTTCTTGATTGAGAGAAGATGCTTCATTAATCTTGGCCCTCTCATTTGAGAGTGTGGAGAATGGAGACTAATGGCTGACATTCCAGTGTCTCATAGGCAGACATAAACCTGCACATACTGGGCTATAATTGCAGAAGAATCACAAGGAGGAGGGGAGGAGTGAGTGGGTCAGGGAGATGGGGGCAGGGTCCTGGTGGGGGGGAGAGTGGGGGGACGTGGGCCTTTGCTAGGCATATCACCTTCTGATGCAATGGTCTAAGCTGAAGACGGTGCTCTGGCTCTCTGAGTGGGAGCTCTGGCCTGGGTTTATCTTCTGTCACCTGCCTGGGTGCCCAGAGACCTTGGTTCATTTCTGTAAAGTGCAGAGAGTGATGATTTGTCATTTCTTCTCAGTGCTAGGATTCTTTGCTCTTGTTTCGGTACCTGTGGCAGATACACCTAGACGAGGCATTGCTGCCTGGGGCTTAAGGATAAGACTTCTGTCTTGTGGGGTTGTCATGCCTATTCCAGAGAGCACAGGTGCTGGGTCCGACCTGAAGAAGGTCAACATCCAGAGGAGTGCACAGAGGTCCCACTCTAGTAGAGGAGGAGGAGCTCTCTGTGGGTGGGTGTGGGGAGGCTTGGCGTGGCACACACTTTTCAGAGAGGGCAGTAGTGCAATGCTTCCACTTCTGAAGATTAGGTATTTGCCTGGAAGGATGGGTGAGAAAGGACTGGTCGAGGCCTAGTCACCTAGAAATTTCCCCCCGTAGTCTCTGAACAGCACCAAGTCTTGTTTCTCCTGGCTCAAGTTTCCACTATCAGGTAACCATGCTGGGCACATAGAAGGCTTGTCTTGGTTGCAGGCTCCGAGTCTCCCTTCCACACTGATACAATGAGGATAATAGCACAGGCAGGTATGGAGGTAGATAGTCAGGATTGAATAATTTAACGCATATAAAATGCTTAGCACAGTGTCCAGTATGTGATAAGAGCTCAATGAACATTAACCGCTTGCCTATCATTATTGCTGATGACATCATTCCTAAGTATTTACTGTTGCCAGGCACTGCGCCTTACATTCTAATAGAACACATTGCAATAATAACCATGAGGGGAGTACTGTCATCATGCCTATTTTATAGAAACCTGAGGTTCACCATGGGGATTACAACTGAGATGATAAAATGCACAAAATAAAGAATGATGTAAAAATAAATAAATAAGTAAATTAATTAATTAAAAGAAGAAGAAGAAGAAGAAAAAGAAATTAGAGGTTCAGAGGGGTTAAGTAACTTGCTCAAGTTCACACAGGTAGTGAGTAGTGGTGATAAGCTGATTGTAGGCACCTATGTTCTTAACCACCCTGCTTCTATATCCCTTGGGATTAGGATTATTGTTTAGTTTTCAAAAGCAAACTTGTCAGGCAGCTGAGCAGTCGGAGGAAAGGGGTGAATAGAGGAGGTGCTTGTGGAGAGTCTCCCTGTTTTCCATCAACCTGAGGTACTCAGGTGGAGATGGTGACTCTGGGGATGGCATGATGAGCCCACATTAGCAGGAATGTACTGTATGGGTGGGAGGGCAGGTTGGAGCAGTGCAGACCAGACCCCAGTGGCCTGTGGGGTGAATATTCTGAAAGAGTGAGTAGGAGCAGTCAGAGACAGTCTTGCCTTCTCAGAGTTTAGTGATCGGACCTGTCTTGGAAACTGCAGCTCTCTCCCCACAGCAGATACTGTCAGGGCGCACACCAGGGCACACAAGGGCTGGACTCCCATCCACCAGGATCTGCAGCTCTGATCCTGCTTGGAAAACAATAGCAAGTGCTAAACAACCAGTGGCGATTGCTGGCACCCCCTCTCCGCCACAGCAAGAGCAGCTCTGAGCCCGTGGCTGTAGTGGCTTCCTTGCTTCTGGGTCGGGTAACTGCAGGGCCCATGTCCACACCCTCAACTGGGGTGAGCTCCCCTTGTCCACAGATAGGACGCTGGAGAACTCCTCCTTCATGGCTGCCTTGCCTGCCCTGTTTCCCTTTTTAGTTCCTTGGTATGGTCACTTCTCAAATAAACTACTGAGTTCAAATCCCTGTATTCCCACTTTGCTTCTGGGGAGAACACAAACCAAGATAGTGACTCTTAGGGATTCCTGTAGCACATTAGAGCAGTAAAGACTCTGAGAAATCTTGCAGTGAGGCCTTTAAGTATTAACATGGTATTTCCCTAAACGAGTTTGACCAGAGAATCTCTTTTTACCAGCTTCCATGGAACGTTGGTCTGTGGTGCAGCAAGAGAACTAAAGCTCTAACCCTCCTTGCAGCCGATAGTTATCTGCACCCCAACAAGGGGTATGGGGAGCCGAGCCTGTTCTCAACAGAGCCACCTCCTGGCAAAGGAGCATTTTCTCCTCCTTCCTCGTCTGTGATATGCAGGAAACAATATTCACTCCCTAAGAGCTAATGTAACATGTGGGGAAACTTGAGGAAGCAGAAGAGGCTTTCACAAATACATGGGATGCTTATTCTGCCAGTGAAAGTGTGGGTAGGGGCGCTAGACATAGGCCTGGGCACTCACTCTCCAGAGGAGTCTGAGCCATTCGTGTAGGAGGTGGCTGGAACTCCAACCCACCTGCAAGTTTCCTACTCCACCCCGCATGCCCATCAGATCTATTGCTGATCAGAAATATTAGCTTAGAAGGAAGTTAGAAAGTGGCTTGAGGAGGGCCAGCATCCATCTTGGAATGTACTTATCTCATTTTCATAGTCACTGGAGACAGCCAGGGAAGATAAGCAGATGTTCAAGCATCTCTTTCTTGCTCTCGCTCACTTGCTCACTCGCTCTATCTTTTTTCTAAATTGAATTTAAAGGACTTGTTTCTTAGCAACAGCAGCAGGCAGTGGTTACAAAGTCCTGCCTGGTCATTTCCATGCCCACAGTTTCAGTAGGCAAACAAACCTCCTGTCAGTCAGGATAGCTGGTTTTGGGGACAGAGTCAGGCCACTGTGGACACTAGCTTACCCAGAGGGGTTTCCCAGAGCCAGAGCCCCTGATGGCTTCCAGACACACTAGCATTTGGTGTTGGCTGGATGTCACCAGGCTGGAGGGTGGCAAGTGACTGCTCTGTATTGGGACAGCTATTGTCTTGGAAGGTGTTTGAAAAGAACCCTAGATGAAATCTCAGGAAATTCAAAGCTGGCCCCAATGACATTTCTGTGTCACCTTGGTCCAGTCATGGAAGTTTTCTGAGCCTTGGCTTCTACAGCCATCAGATTGGTAGTGACACCCCACTTGCTGAGTTGAGGGCCAGCAGGGAAGGAAGCCCGTGGGAATTGGAAAGGCATCAACTGTGCGACCAAGTCAGAGATCCAGGCTCTTCCTTCTTTGGGTAATGCTCTGCCCTTCCCTTCCCAGAGAAAGAAAAACTAGATTCTGGAAGCTCTCAACTTCTTTGAGGCAGCCTCCAGGATGTCTTCAGCTAGAGGCTCTCCCCGGGGACGGGAGGAGAAAGCCTTTCTGCACAGAGACAGAGAGGGTGGTCAGAGCCATGAAGGCCCTTTGGCATGCCTGGATGTACAGCACTGGTTGGAAAAACCCACAGGCCTTTACTCTAAGAGCTGTGGATGATTCCTGAGCTGCTGAGGTTGAAAACCAAGGGCCATAGGTCAGATACAGCACTCAGAAGGCCATGGCCATTCTCTTTCCCTTGAGAAAACAAAAATAGGCCCATTGGGGGCGAGAGCACTATTTGTATTCACTGTGGTGTTGCAGTCCTCTTTTCAGTTGATGACTTCTGGGCCTGAAAACTGACTCGTCTGGAAAAGGGGCAAGGACTGCAAGTCTCCGTGGCTGTCTAATCTCTGCCTTCTGCTTATCCATTCTTCACCTTTTGGAGGCAAAGCTTGTCCTCTAAGGCACCTGCTTCATCTGAGGCTTCCATACACACTTTCAAGTAATGGGGAGTGAGTCTGTTTTGCAGCTCCAGGACTTTAGGAGAATTGGGAACTCAAGGGGTTCATGTCTGTCTACTTAGATATCTGTATTCTAAATTTCAGGGTCACTTCCTCTCACAGCTTTAACTTGGTGTTTAAGGATTGCTGGGTTTGAGAAGGCAACTGTCTCTGAAATCTTGCTGCTCTATTTTGTCTTGATTCTAGTCTGAGCTCTGCCTGCTGTTCAATTGCAGGAGATGAGGGTCTCTTTAAATGTCACCGAAGAAGCTCTCTGCCTCTCACAATTGCTTTAAATTGATGATGGATTGTCCCAAGATTGTCATTTTCTCTCTTCACAACATTGAGTGTGAAGCACTAGTCACTGACTTGATAGCCTTCACAATGATTTTTTTCTCCTGTATCTCTCAAGCTCCAGAAATACCATGTGGATCTCTGTGACTCCTCAATCTTTATTATCCCTTTCATCACCTAGATGGAAGTCTAAGCAAATGCACTGCTACCACACACTCTGGAACCCCCATCCCTACCTGCACAAGGCCTGTGAGTGATCCTACCCAGGTCCCATCCCTACATCTGCTCCTAGGTCCACCACTGACACTGGTAGTCCCTGGTTAGATCTCCAGGACCTGAAACTCAGGCTCCTGTGGTTAATCAAGGGAGTGCTCTTCAGGGGAAACCTGTAGGGAAGGCTGAAAATGAGGATAGGGAAGGGGAAGGAGCTGAGCAAAGATATGGTTATATTCATAGATGAAGTCTAGCTTAGCCTGCCCATAGTGGCGGTGTTCTGGAGATCACCCTGCAAAGTCATCTATTCTTGAAGCAGAGGGCTGGCTAGACTTCTATACCCCTAAAGGTGTCACTAGCAAGGAACCAGAATGCCAACCACAGATGGGCTGGAATATTCTGGTGCAGGAGGAATTTCAACAAGTCTGGGGCATACAAAGTAAGCTATCTAGGTGGTGGTAACCCTTGGATCAAGGTGGTTAGCAGTGGTGGTGCTGAGAAGTGGTTGGATTTGGATATTTCTTTAAAGAGACACAATGTGCATATACAAATGAGATATAATTGACATGGGATGGATTTCACAGATAGGGTACAATTCAATATATATTAACATATATAGATGTCCATGAAATCATCACAGTAATCAAGATAATGAACCTCTCCATCATTTCCAAAAGTCTCTTTGTGCCCTTCTTGTTATCCTCCTTCCTGTTCTTTCTCATCGTCCTTTGACACCCACCCCTCAAGTTGCAGATAACCACTGATATTTCTGTATTTATTTATTTATTTTCTCTTAGGTCAGCTAGCTGAGGACTGGTGGGACCATCTTTTAGGTATACATTTTAGGTGTACATTTAACTTTGTAAGAAACAGCCAATCTGTTTTCAAAGTGATTGTGCCATTTCAACTCTCCACTAGCAGTCTATGAACATTTCAGTGCCCCATATCTTCACCAACACTTGGTCTTGTCAGTCTTTTTAGTTTTAGCCATTCTAGTAAATATTCTGGATACATTTTTGAAGATAGTGGCAATAAGAATTTTAATAAGTTAGATCTAGGATATGAAAGAAAGAAAAGAAGTTATACATTTCACAAAAATTGGATACTTCTCTATCCTGGTATTATTCTAGAGATGGAGGTGTAGTAGAGAATACAACAGATAATCATTCTTTTCCTCATGAGACATAGAGTCCTTTATCTCTTTTGTGCCCATTTGAGGAAGATAGGGGTGTCATGGGCTCTAGTGGGGGGTGGTATGAGAAGATGAAGGATGGGGCAAGAGCACTAATAAAAGTATTAAGACTTTGTGGGGTTATAATCAAAAGTATTAAGACTTTGTGGGGTTATAATCAGAGTCTGCTCCAGAGAGATACAATGATGCCCCAACACCTTTGTTTACTATTAATATAAACATGCCCAGGTCATGTCCCCCCAGTGAGAAGTTTTTTTTTCATCTGTAAATTGGGAGAAATGAGGGCTTTAGATGAGCTGGGATCTCCTGTCAACATTTGGCCAACCAAGATGCCTTGTTGACTTAATGAGGTCAGTGATACTGGTTCATTCACATTTATGTTCTTTCGAGAAGACCAGAGTTCTAGACATCCTCACGAAGTTCTAGGGGCTGCAAACACAGCTCATAGTCCTCTGGCTCATTTCCACCTGCTCTGCTAACCACTCATGCAGAGACACTCAACCTCGTGCCCAAGCAGCTAAGGGGAGTGTGAGGCCTGTTTGCAGTTTTATTTTTAGCACCACCCCTGGAAGATGACTTAGGTTCTCTGGCTGCATGGGGAGCTGAAGTCAGGCTATATTTAGGAGGCACAGCTGCTCCCACTCTCCCTTCTGCGTCACTGGGTTGAGTCATCATGGATTTAGAAGGGAACGCATCACTTTTGCCTAAGCTGTGCTCTTTATCTGCGGGTCCCACTGGAGAGGCAGGCCGTCGGTACTCAACCTCTGTCTCAGGCTCTCCGTGCTGATGGTGGCAGCTTGTGGGCTCCTGTCTGCCTCCCTCTCAGTGATAGTAGTTCCTGCCTTCTCCTGCCACTCATGGCTGGGAGTGTTACTCCCTTCGGTACCCTGTGTGTAGTCATAGCAACCATGATGATCTACTTTTGCACAGCATTTTTCGTTTCTTTTACAACTGTCACCTATTGCCATCTTGGGCTTTGCATCATTGTCACTAATCCTGTGTTCTGGATAAGGATGGCTCCAGGAAGGCAGGGACTTGCTTACAGTGAGTCAGAGTGAGTGAGCATGTGACTTTAGCTGAGGAATTGAAAGACCAGTGTTCTCTCTGTTAAGCCGTCACTGCTGTATTAATTTTTGCAATCTTGTCTGTCCTGTCTGTTATTTGCTTGCCTGCATCCCATTTCAAACCTTTGAGACCCATAATTGGCTTGCACGACATCTTCTTTGGGGACACTTCTTTGGGGGAGACCTCTGATTCCTCCAGATGAATGTGAAGTCAAGGATGTTTCACAAAACAACACAGAATACTATGGGGTTTCGTATAGTTCTTATTCTAACATCTTCTTCCTCTGCTGGATCACCAGCTCCTTCAGGGTTGGATTATAACTTTTTTTCTGTATTGCCTACAGTATTAATTATAGACAGTCCAAGTACATAGTAGGTGCCTAAGAAGTTCTGATTGAATGGAATTCTAACCAAATTCTATAACTGGATATTCCTCAGCCCCCATGCAGTGTTTAAGATCAAATAGATTCCTGAGCTCACTGCTACGCTCTGACATTTGCTAGGCATTTTCATAACCATCCCTAGGCCTCATTTTGCTCAGTCTGTAATACAGGAATAAAATAGGGGTAATATATGAGGACTAATCATAATGTAGGAATAACTCTTGAGAATGTTATAAGGATCAAAAGAACTACTGCAAAAATAAAGATGATGTGCATGGCTCAGCTTAGTGCATAATGAATGCTAAATACTTCAGTGGAAGAGATACTTGTTCTTTACTCAGCAATCTTGTCTGATTCTGTTGATAGAACCAAGGATTTGCTGAGGTTACATCAGCTAACACCATGAAAAATAAGTGAATGGATATTCATTAAGCACCTATCATGTGATATTCATTCAGTCACTCTTTTTTCTTATCCATTCAGAGTTACATGACTCACCTGGTGGCATCAGAAGAGTGCGGGAGTCACCAACATTTTCTTTGCCTCATGGTGAAAGCTGTAGAAGGGGGAACTTTGGCCATAAAAGTGGGGCACTTCGGTGCTTAATTAGTGAAGTCAGTCATTCCTCTTCAGGCTTTCTTCTTTATTGTCAACTTGATGTGGTCTCCAGATAGGCCTGGGAAGAAGAAAGAAGTATATTTCAAGAACTTCCCCAAAGGACAGATTGACTTTGAATGTGCCTCTCTTTCCAGCCATTCCCTGTCCCCTGAGGGCTGTAGTTTAAGGGCACGGTATAAGAGGCAGGGCTGTGGTGGACTGGAGGCAGATCTGCTTGGGAGGCTGCCATATGAGGCAGGAAGCTGACTGGCCTGAGCTGGTGGTTCAGTTTCCCACAGTGGGCAGAGGCTGGCACAGAAGCAGGGTAGGCCCTTTATAGTAGGGTGACTTAATTGGCCCGAAGGTGGAGAATATCTGTGTGGCCATGCAGCTGGGAAAACCTCATTGTTCCCGTGGCAGTGGAGGTTGGGCCTCCTGGCTTGACTTACTTTTAAGTGGCATCAATGAGGCTGTTTTTGCCATGAGAGCATTTAATTGTCCTTATGGAAAGAGCTAGCAACACTTGCTCTCTGGGGACACTGATCCTGTTGGCTTTCTTATAGAGAACAACTTTATGGAGGAGAGTCTGGCTTTGCTGTAAGCAGATGGGACGTGCCTTCGTTGACTCTGAGGAAGTGGGAGTTGGGAGTATGCTAGGATGTGTAGATGGCCATCTACACAATGGCCATCAAGTGACATGCAGTCCTTCTGCTTCCCTAGAACCATGTGACTACTCTGACCAGTGGGTGTGAACAGAAGAAAGGGCATTACTTGTAGGGTGGAGCAGGGAAGAGCTGGTGTAGAGCCCTAAACTGCCTCTCCCCAGGCTGTACTGATGGAGCTTTAGGCTAAGAGTTTCAGGTGGTGCATATTTACAACAGAGGAAACTGTCAGGCTCCTTGTGTGACTGTGTGGAGCAAAACCCTCCTCAGGCTCACATTGGCTCTGTGACCAAACAATAAATGTGTGTTGCATTGAGCAATGAACACTGTGATAACCGAAAGTTGGTGGAAATGACATGTTTCAAGATGGCTCATTGTCTGTTCAAGTTCCATTTATAGTATGTTGTAGGGCTAAATTCTTACACTAGACTTCAGCTATTTCACTGTCTCTCTTGAACTCACTTAACAGATGGGGAAGATGAGGATCAGAGAGGTTAAGTCAAAAGCTTAAGTTTCTGTGACTGGTTTAGTGCCATAGCTCTACTTTATAACCTTATCTTTAACAAGATGTATGTAAATGGGTATTTTTTCTGCAAAGCTAGTTCCATTTGCCCATTGGCTAAATTCAACTCTTAGAGCTGCTTCATCATCATTTCATTTATCCTTACATGAAATTCAAGGAGCCACAGCCATTTGGTAGCTTCTATACCTTTGCAGTCAAGCAGTTAATGCCAATGAACCAGCATGAAGCCTGGGTGGGAGAGCCTGTTCAGAAAGGGATGCTGGGCCATATTCTTCAGTGGAATAAAAACTCATTAAGAATTTGAATAATGCCTCTCTCTTTAACTTGGTTTGCAAAGTAAATTTTTGTATGTTGGGTATATAAAAATAAATAATGATGCTACATGCTAACTCCAAGGCAAGAGGCTGGATCTGTAGAGTATATATTCTTGACCAACAGGTAGCTTTCTAATAATACTCCTTTCATGAGAATGAAGGAAAAAAGGAAAAGCAGGAATTTGATTTTTAAAACTATAACATTTTCAGTATTCTGGAGGCCTTAAATATTATTTCTTCCAGGCTCCCTCACCTTTAGGTTGTATTAAGAAAGTTCATTCGTTTAATGAACACTTATTGTGCATCAGCTAAAGCCCAAGCACTATGATGCTGGTTTTTAGAGGCAACTTAGGAGATAAGAAAAGAGTAAATGCATTATAAAATGAGCCCCAGAGGGCTAGGAAAAATCAGAAGAAACACTTTCCCCATTTAAATCTGGGAATCAGGGAAGGCCTCATGGAGGAGGCAGCCCTTAGATTGACTCAGGGCAGGAAGGATGGGTAGGATCTTGATAGAGAATGGGGAGGGAGGTCATTCCTAACAAAGACAATAGCTAGAGCTCAGGCATGAGGGTAGGTGTGAAATTAGACTAATGTACTTCAACAAGGAGGTTGAAATAAAAAAGCAATTGCAGGTTAACCTCTAATTAACCGGAAAATGCCAGTAACTGGAACCACTTATGGAAGGTTGTTCCATTAATTAAGATTTTTCTGTGTGCGCATGGTGTGTGTGTGAGACTACACAGTAACAGATATGCTCACACACCTGTTCAGCCTCGACCCGCCCCTGCTCCCGGACTCTTCTTCCACACTAGTGGGTGCAGGTCTTTGCACCCCTCTGTGGCAGGAAGGCGTGCTGCTTATCAGCCTGGAAGACACATTCTCAGCACGCCATGCTGCGGCCCCACGAAGGCCCCGTTCCGAGAGGATTGGAAATGTAATCACAACAGTTTTTATTAGCAAAAGAACAGCAGGAGCCCTTCTGCTGTCCATATGGACAGATCCCGATGGGTATTCATGAAACAGTTTGCTACAGGAACAGCCGTGCTTAAAACTCCTCGTCCAATTACCTTTGAACTTGCCTTTTTTGCTGCAGTGGCTGCTGCTGCTGCATGTGAAACATCTTACACACCAGTATCTTCCCTAGACAGGAGGGTAGCTGCCTGCCCCTGTTTGGGGCTCCTTTGCCCTTGAGGCCAGAGAAGACCCAAGAGTTTGGGGCCTGGTCATGTTGGATGCCCTGGGTCTCATCTCATCTGTCCTTTGCTAAACTGTCTAGTTAATTGGCACCAACAATAGCTTTAGGAGGAGCCCCTTGGGCCTTTTGAGATCTTGGACAAGGCATGATTCTACAAGGACGCCTGCAAGTTATTAGAGCTGCCAACCCAGGCATTATTTCCTCGTGGTGTCCACTGCTGCTGAAGAGAGGACAGTATGCACAGTGACCATACACAGTCAGTGCTTGGGGACATTTCTAATTCAAAATTCAAATTCTTGTCCCTAGTGTAGACTCAGACCCTGGAGAGGATAATATGGTCTCTGGTGGTTATGGAGGCTAGGAGTACATACAACTGAAGCAAGATCAACGTGAAAGCGGAGTCATGGCTTCTGCAGGTTATAAGTGACAGACCTTGAAATACCTTGCCGGAAAGGACAAAGAAGGAATATTAAGCAATTGGAATATGTCTCTGAATTTGTGAAGATCATGATGGAAAGCCCAGGAAAGCAAAAATAGTCTTCCTGGTCAATGCCTGTGGACCAGGGTGCTGCTCTAGATATCCAAGTCAGATAGAAGTCAGAGTGGGTAACTATTGTTCTGCCTGATCAGCTGAATGTCTTCTGGTGAAGATGTCTCTCTTTGCTTCTGGAGATAGAGCACTCTTCTGCTTATAAGCTAGGGGGTTTGGCTGGGTTCACATCTATCCTGTGGAAGTCAGGCCTGGACCAAAAGGGTCTCATGGATTGGTTACAGAATTGGGCTACTGAGACAATAGGAATCTGACTTGGTATTTGTACTGAAAGTCTCTTTACGAGAGTTTTTTTAGCAGGAGAAATGTAAACCTAGTGGGTGGGTGTCTACAAAGCTGCTACCTGTGAAGGACCTGTTGAGAATGACTTCCACTCTGCCCAACGCGACACCATCTTTGGCTGCTTGAGACTAGAAGCTATGGTTTCTTCCTTTGTGCTTAAATAAGTTCAAGATGCCTACAGCGGTCAAAGTTCTACCATGTCACCCTCTCCCCAAATAAGGACCCCATAACTGGAGGTCTTCCCTTCTGTTTTTCAACACCGAGGACCTCCCTTCTCTAGTCAGGGTGTGGCTCCCTGAGTTGGCTAGCTGAGACTGACGCATCTTCCTGATGTGTTGTGTCACATATGGCTGTGTCAGATGGTCCCGGGTTCAATCCTGGCTCATAGTAGCAGCTCATTAAATCATGTTAATAATCTGACTGCACATATTTATGGGGCTTTCCATTTTCCTCTCCCTAAAGGCAGAATCATCCTGGGGTTCAGTCTAATGTGAGTTTTGTAATCATATAGATCTGGATTCTTGTTCTGGCTTTGCCATTTTCTAATAATGACTTGGACAAGCTTTTAGCTTCTGTAGGCCATGATTCATCTGCAAAGTGGGCATAATTATACTCCTCCCTCAGTGGCTTCTTTGAGGACAGAATGACAAAATTCATGGAGAGCAAAGCATAACTTGTACTGTGTGGGAGCATTATTATAATTTCTTGGTCCCTCTTTCCCAACAACTTTTTTTTTTAAGATTTATTTATTTATGCTTACAGAACTGGGGTACAGGCCAGAGGTGTGGTGGGTGAGATGACTCACCAGAGACAGAGTAGAGAACGGAACAGGCAGATTGACAAAGTACACTGCTGAGGGGAGCATCAGGCAGGTCAGGAGAGGTCTGCTACATCATGTGGGTCAGCTCCCTGGCCAGGGATCAAACTTGTGCTGTAGTGTCTTTGGAGAGTTTCATAATGTGGTGCTTTAAACCATTGTGCCACCAAGAAGAGCTCTCCCAACAACTTTTAAAGTTAATGAAACAATACCCAGCACTGTCATTCCACTGGGTTCGCCAGCATCTGTGCCCATTTACTTTTCCTTTTATTTCTTCCCCAACGTTGTCCACTGAGGGTTGACTCTTCTCTATTTTGGATTCTGTGTTTCCCAGAGATAGATTGATAAATCTGGGAGCTCCTTAGAGGTAGGGTCCATGCCCAATGGCCAGGAAAGACCAGAGCAGAAGAGTGTGTGTTCAAATGGAGGTGTCCTGAAGTAGGGGACAGGCTTGCTGAGGACACGTGTATCCATCAAGTACAAAATACCCTGGTTCTGTTTTGGATATGGGGACAATACACCAATTTGATTCAGTTTCCTGAGTGCTTGCTTTGTTCAGATCGTGGTATCAACCTCAGCAGAGTTTCCTTATTGGTTTTCCTGGCAAATAAACTTAAGTAGAGGGGTTGTGCAGCAGCATGGAGATTGCAGGAACTGGCAAGCTGATTCTGTGATTCATATGGAAATGAAAAGGACCTTGAATAACCAAAACAATTTTGAAAATGAACAAAGTTAGAGGACTAACACTGCCTGATTTTATGGCTTATTAGTAATCTACAGTAATCAAGACAGTGTCGTACTGGCATCAAGACAGACAAATAGATCAACAGAGTGAAATTGGGAGTGCAGAAAAGACTCATGTGGACAACTGATTTTTTAACAAAGGTGCAAAGACAATTCAGTGGAGAAAGGCTAGCCTTTTTTAAACAAATGATGCCAGGAAAATTGGATATTCATATGCAAAAAAGAATGAACTTTGATCTATCACTTGCATCATAAGCGAAAATTAGCTCAAAAATGAATGACAAACCTAAATGTAAAACTTAAAACTACAAAACTTTTACAAGAAAGCAGGAGAAAATATTTGGGATCTTTGTTTAAACAGAGTTCTTGAACATAACAGAAGCATAATCCATAGAACAAAAAGATAATATATTGGACTTCATAAATCTAAAAATTTGTGCTCTTTGAATGATGCTCTCAAGTGAGTTAAAAAACTTAGTCACACAGAAAATAACTATGAATCAAATATGTAATAAAACACTTGTATCCATAATACATAAAGAACTTTCAATAATTATAAGACAAACCCATTAAAAACAGACAAAGGATTTATAGACATCTCTCTAAAGAAGGTATGCAAATAATGAATAAGCATATAAAAAATGTTCAACATCATTAGTCATTAGAAAAAAATGCTAATTTAAACCATAATGGCACCCTGTTGTAATTTCCAGTAGAGTGGCTAAAATTAAAGACTGACTACCCCAAGTGCTGATGAGGATATGGAGCCTGGATCTTTCATGGGGGTTAGGGGGAGTAAAGTGATGGAAAACTTTGGAAGAATAGTTTGACAGTTTTTAAAAAACTAAGCATTTACTGACTAGTCCATAGCTAACTATTTATCTAAGAGAGAAAGAAAAAAACTATTTCTTTAGGAAGACGTGCACACAAATGTTCATAGCAACTTCATTTGTGATAGCCAAAACTAACTGGAGTCTGTCTATCAATAGGTGAGTGGATAAAATGTGGCATATTCATATAGTGGAATACTGCTCAGTAATAAAAAGGAATGAACTACTGATACATGCTATAACAAGGATGAATCTCAAAATGACTATGCTGAGCAAAAAAATCCAGAAATAAAGGGTAGTACTATATAATTACATTTATATAAGATTCTAGAAAATGCAAACAAATCAATAGTGATTGACAGACAGCAGGTCAGTGGTTGCTAAGGGATGTGGAAAGGGGATTAGTAGGGAGGGGCAGAAGGAAATTTCTGGAGGTGGTGAATATGTTCATTATGGTAATTGTTGTGATGGTTTCAAGATTGTCTGTCAAAACTATTAATTGTGTACATTTTAATTATGTGCAGTTCATTGTATGCCAATTATATCTTAATTATGCTGTTTGAAAAAGAGAGGGTGGGTATGACTTTACCAGCAATTCCTGGGTCAGATAACTCAGCCCAAGAAAGGGGCAGATATGGAATAGGCTACTGATTCCACTGTCCCCCTGTTTTGCATTTGTCCATCTTTGTCTCTTCTGCCCCTGCTGTCTGGGCATGTCTTCCCAATCTGCCTTACCTATTAAGAATCCATTTGTCCTTTTAGGTTTAGGGGAGAAATTGTTTCCTCTGTGAAGTCTTCCAGGACCTCCCCAGGTTTGTGTTTTCTTCATCTTTTATTTTTCATGTTACTACTCAGATCAATCACTATATGTCCTGTTGATTGGAAGCTGAAAAAGAAGGGTTCAGTGCAGTCAGTAACTGCTCTCTGAGGCTTGCCTGAGCTTTCTCCAAGTGTCAGTTCTTGTTCATCTCCCCTCAGATTAGAAGATTGTGTGACATACTAGGGTCTCTTCAGTTAATAGCAACTCGACCGACGCAAAGGAAACACCCATCCCCACCCCCAATCAATCACAGCAAAATGTCTCTCCAAATCTGAATCAATTTACTTCTCTATGGCTCTGACCCCAGTCCCAGCCACCACCACTGCTTGCCACTGGTTCCCTTACCTTTGCTTTCCCTTAACCAGCTTATGTTTAGGCCAGGTCCAGAAGTGTTCTTGCAGACGCACTTCCGCGTATGTAGTGTCCTGCACAAAACTTTATTTTCGCCCAGATGCTCTCAGATTAAACTCAAAACCCCTTGCTGTGACAGCCTACCTGGCTCCCGCTGGTCTATTTTCTGATGACCTCTGTTCTGTGCTTCATATTTTTTGTATACCCCACGATCACTGGACTGGCCTTCTCGCTTGCACACCAGACTCTCCACTCTCAGGCTGTGATTTTTGCCTTTCCTCTGCCTGGAGCACCGCCCCTCCCTACCTGTGTAACTTTTTTAATCTCTCAGCACCTGGCACTTTCTCAGTGTGTGTTCCTGTTGTGAGCACTTAGTGGTTGTTTCACTCATATGATGACTCTTCCACTTGAAGGATGCTCTGGAAGAGCTCAACGTGAATCTGCATTCACTGCTCCGTCATGTCCCCAGCACTGGGCTCTAGACAAGTGTTTGTAGAATGACCGAGTGACTGAATCTCAAGGGGAGTTTTGAGGGGACTGGAGCTTTTCTATATCCTTGGTCCCAGTGGCCTTGGAACCAGAGGAAATATTTCTCCATTTTAAAATGTACTTTTTCCTGAAATTTGGATAGCTGATCATTGCATGTGTTCAACTATGGCAGTATTTTTCCTCTAGGAAACTTGGTGATTCATTCTTACAATGCTACATATTCCATCTGAGAATTGAAGTAATAGGAAAATCTATGTTTTGTCCAATACCTGACATGTGTAATAGATGAGACATCTGGTTCTGGAAGCTTCTTACTGTCTCATCAGCCATGACCACCTGCTTTGTGACCTCACATGTGTGGTGTTAATAAAATATTTAGTATTTATATTTTTCTTATGTATGTGATAGTTCTCCTCACAATACAAGATTGTAAGCTTCTTGAGGGCTGGCATGCTGTACATACTTCACTGTCCAAGGAGTGAGATTGGAAGGAAGGAGTAGCGAGGGAGGGAAGGAGAGGGGAAGAGGCTGGGGAGGAGCCGTCTGGCACCTGACCTTGGCAGAATGTCAGAACATCACTCCAGCCCCTCTGGTGTCTAATGGTTCTGCTGTGAGACCTCTTGAAACACCCTGGCCAGAGAGTCCTGGACTCTGATGGAAAGTGCTAATTGGTGGTAGAGAAGACTGTGTGTTAAGAAAATTTGTGTTCTGGGTGATGACATGGAGAAAGGTCATGTTTCTTCTCAGGGTTAGCGAGCCAGCTACCAAGGAGGTTTTGGCTCACGACAGCCAGGCAGCCTCCTCCTCTCTACACTTGACTGCCGTCCTTGCATGTCTGCTGGGGAAGGAGCTTGGCAAATTAATCCCCACAGTGCACAGAAATCTCTTTGCCAAATTCAGTTCTCCAACCAGTGATACATGCTCGCCACTGGCTTGTGCAAGCAAAACACAGCATAAAACCCCAGTACAAGTGGTGGCAATGGGATGGAGAATTTGCAGTCCTGTGACACCCCACAGTTCTGCATTTCACAAGTGATCAAGTGCATTAAAGGGCCAAGTAAAAGCAGGGGAGATGGTGGTGCTGAGGAAAGGGTGCCACCTTTTGGTTCTCAGGAGGCCAGTAGGCTGATCTGTCATTGAGCCTTTATCTCAGGGAAACCTGCTAGCAAGCGTCAGGTGGGAGAGAGGCTGGCTCAGGAAGAGGGGACGCCTTCAGCAGACAGGCCTGTCCCAGACGAAGAGAGAGAAGTGAGAAGACTTGGAAGACTGTGGTGCACAATGGAGACAGCCCAAATTTCAGAGGCAAACTCACTTGGTTCACATCTGGGCTATCACTTTCTACTGGTGTGACCTTGACCACTATTCCCATCTGTGAGCCTCACTCACCTATGAAACTAGAAACAGTCGGGGGCTGCTGGTGCTTTGTCAGTATCTCTTGCCACTGGTCATTTCTGCGCAATCCACCCTGGTGGTCTCTGACACGAGCTCCTGAGAATATTTTCTAAGGGCTTTGGGGTCCATCTGAGCACACATGCCGTCCAGGCAGATATAAAGGGAGTTTAAGCCTGGGGTGTAACTCTCTAATGCTGCCCAATGATTGGCAGCAGATGAGCATAACTCCCTGCTTCCTTTACCCCTTTTGAGCTGACTGAGGTGTGCTCTGTAGATCTCCAGAGGGCCCAGTGGGACGGGGAGGAGAAGGTGCAGCGAGGAGGGGCTTCTCCTGCTCACTGTGACAGCATCATCCATATACTCTCGATTGGCTGTAATCCCTCCTTTGTCTCTTTCCTCTTTTCCAACTGGTGCTTCCTGGAGTCACATCCCAAACAAACTGCTTGCACTTGAATCTTCGTCTCAGGGGCTCCTGGGGAAATCCACTCAAGACAAACATCTATACCACAGGGTAATTTGGAAAATTAAATGTGAAAAATAAAGTCACAGTGCACAATAAGGACTGAATAGATTGCAGTCTGCCCCTCTCTCCATCTTCCTGTCTCTTCTCCAGGAAGCGCCCGACAGTGAAAAGCTGTCTGCTCAGGCTCCCTTGCTGTTTGCCTGGAGGCCCTTGAGTCGCCTTCAAGCAAGGATGCTGGCGAGTGGCGACCTCATGCCTGTCTCCCCTATACTCTTGTCTGTGGTGCCTGGGGAGGGTGTGGCACTCCCCCACACACAGGGGACAAGTGGCGCCTCCGGGAGTTCTTTTGGGGGCTAAACAGACTCAAGGATTAATTAGCTAATGCCTGTGGAGTGCCTCGGAAATGTCAAGTGCTGAGTGTGAAGTGCCATCACTCGAGACGGGTTCCCCTCCTTTAGCCCTCCATGGAAGACGTCGATTGCCACGTGGAAAGGAGCAGTTGCCGAGTCTCTGGTCAGAGCTCTTCACCCAGCAACTATTTACCATCCCCATTAGGTGCTTTGGGACCTGAGCCTGGGACCTGGCTCAGGATGGAGCTCACAGCCTGGGTCCAGGCCTGGTGGGTGGGGCTTGGGGTGCATTTGTGGGATGAGGGCTCTAATGTGGTGCCTCTTTGGCAATTCTTTTCTTTATGTCTTCTCAGGGGGCACCCTTGTCCTCCCTTACATTTGAGGCAGCTTTGATTGTTAGTCCCAAGGTCCAACCACTTAACTGTTTGGTGGTTTTCTGTACTGATAACGACATCCTTCTCCCTTTTCCTTCCTTACTGCTGCAAGGCTCAGGCTGTCATCCCTTTTCCTGGTCTGTTGTCTGTCCTGGCTTCCAGTCTGCTCTCCCTGTAGCCAGAAGAGGCTCTTTCTGCAACCCAATCCTGATGGAATCCCTACTTCAAGGAACACTCAATGGCTCCCTACCGCTTACAGATAAAACCCAAACTCTTCTTTCTGCCCAGAGCTCATCACATTCACGTCCTCATCTCTTCTCTCACCATTTTTGCAACACCCTCCCCTCCTTTCATGTTCCCACTGTTCCAGGCTGACCTCCCCTGGAGTCCAGGCCTCTCACCCAAGTGGACTACCTAAAGCTGCCTCCTTTCCACACAACCCACAACTCATAAATGCTTTAATATTTGGTCGGGAGGGACACCCTTCCACTACCTCCTGTTGTATGTTTGGAGACCAGATCAAGTATCACCTTTGTTTCCTCTCAGCTCCCAGGGCAACTTGACCCACATGCTATAAAGGCGTTGGGATTTTGTTATTACACTGATGAGCAGGGATCTACTTGGGGCCTCCTAGATTAATGCCATGTCTGGGAAAGGTGTTTTGACAGCCAAGTCTGGCGCTGTAATATAGCAATCCCTCTATCAATAGAGAGGATGCTTGCATTTAGCCCCAGATTGCCTGCTCCCTGGTTGTTATCTATCGGAATGTGTGTAGAAATCTGTCTTTTCTCAGAGCCCTCAAGGAACTCCTTGACTCTAATATTTTTCCTCACTGCCGGAAAATATTAGTTGTTCAATACTTGTTGAAATAATAAGAACTTGTGGCTTCAGAGACCTCCAGGTATGTTATTAAGACACCGCATCTTTTCCTTAAGATAGATTTATAAGCTAGGGTGATGGGACATGGCAGCCAGTTTGGGATTCTGCGGGCAGAAGCCCGCTTGGAGCTCTCCTGCGGTCCCTTGAGGTCTCAGAGTCCTCTGACAGTGCCTGGAGAGGCCCTCTGTGGGGAGGACTGGTGCCAGGAAGCAGGCTCTGAAGACTAAGGCCCCTAAGTACAGGGATCCAGTGTCTGGGTGGGCAGGTAGAATTTAGGCTGTGGAATCTTCTCCTCAGCCAGGCAGGGGTTGGAGGTGTCAGGAATCTAGGTGCACAGTCTGGCTCTATGAGGTGGGGCAACAACGGCAGTAAGGAAGTGAGGTGCAGCAGGCCCTATCGGTGTTTCCTTTACTTCCAGAAGAACAGAGCCTCTGAGGGTAGCCTGGATGTTAGAAAGCAGGATACCCTCCTATCCTTCCCTCCGACCCCTCCCGCCCCTTATTTTTTTAAACATAATGGGGCAATTTGTCCAGTCTCAGGAAACACTGCTTTTCACAGCTTCAGGGTTCTAGATGATGGCACCCCTGGAGTTGAGAAACCCAGGAGCCTGTCACCTTCTGACTTTATAATCTTCAAGCCTGGTGAGCAGAAAAGATCCCTGATAGGTTATGTTTGCCTACTAGTTTCCAAGAAATAGAGCTGACATTTCAAAATTGTGAGGCTTTGTATAACATTTTGCATTTCTGATATAAGCCACTGGGAGACTTTATACAGCTGGGCTTTTTATTGCTACAAAACTGCAGTGGAAGCTGAGCAGTGGCTGCTCTCACAGGGCAGGTGGGCATCAGTGTGCCTTGGGAATCCTCAGGCTTGCTTCTGCATTTCCTGCCCTGACCTGTGGCCTGGCCTGGAGTCACAGTCAAGTAGAATATCACTGACATAACAAAGGCCCTGTCACTATCCTGAGGGAGGCTAGAACAATGCCAGCTGTGTGTATCGCAATCAGTGAATTTCAGAGTAAGAAAAACCCTACTGGAACTTTGTTCTCATCTTTCTTTTTTGCAGACACAGATAGACCTGGGACGCAGAGACAGGAAGAAACTTGCCGAGGCAACCCAGTGGGTTGAGGGCAAAACTAAGATCAAAATCCAGGTTCCTTATCCACCGCCAGGAGTCTTTCCCAGTTAGAGAGTGCTCTTGTTTCTTCGTTCCTTTGTGGTTTCATTTCATGGCCATCAGCTCCATTGCAGACCTGTGCAGGAACTGAGGGAAGCTGGCGATGGGGAGGGCCGGGGGATAAAGGGTAGGGAGGCCCAGGGCTGCTTAGGATAAAGGCTGAATGCAGGGGTGTTCAAAAGCCACTGGGCACTGAGCAAATTAAGCCATGCCTGTCTCCGTTGCCCGGGTACTCTTTATGCATCGCATAATGCCATTGTTCAGTCAGAGCCAGGGGCCAGAACGAGCACTGTCTTTGCAGGTAGGCAGCCAGCTACAACTCCACTGAAAGAGAGGGAGCAGGAGAAGCTTGAAAATTCCAGCTTGAAAACAGCAGCTGTATGATAAAACCAGGCTGGTTCGTCGCTGGGCCCCGCTGTCCCTTCTCCCCGCCTCAAAGTAGCAGCATGAATCAGTTCACTGCGGCAGTGGTCCAGGCGATGTGACTTGCATCCCCATCAGCTACCTGATTGCGGTCCCTGGGTGCACGAGGCGCTGGATGTGCCTGGCATATAAAACCACCCGCCTCTGTGCCGCAGCTGCCAGTAATAAAGATCGCCGGCCCCGCCTGGCCCTGACGACAGAGCTGGGCATCCTTCAAGGCCACCACAGCCCTTTTATCTTGTCCAGGACTCTGGGACAGTCACCGAGATTCTGGGGTTGCTTCTGACGGGGGGCCACCAACCTGTCTCAAAGATGCCCTGACAAGCCCCTCTGGCCCCGGGCAGACAAAGGCTTGAAAGGAGAGGAATTGCACGCAGTCTAGATGCTGCTGTTTCTAATACGTTATTTTGACACACAATTAACCGCAAATTTGCTCTAAGCAAAGAGCTTGGGCCCTCGCAGGGTCTGCAAGCACAGTTCTTGGAGAATGTAGTCCAAGGTCTGTGCAAATCTTAACCTTCCCAAAGGGCTGGGGGTCGCCTGCTCCCCACGATGATGCCTGTCCTCTCCGGGCTGGATGTGGGCACCGAATCAGAAAGCAAGAAATCAGCCTGCCCAGGACCCAGCACGGGGCCGGGAAAGCACGGCGCAAGGCGGGAGAGAGCCTGTACAAAACCTTCCAACAGAGCTCGCCTCACAACAGCCCTTCCTAAAATGGCGGCGCTTATCCTCTGCTGACAAAAGGCTGACTGGAGCTCTCCCCGGAGGTGGGATGAAGCGAACACATTGCCTTTTATCTCCCCGTTGCTTTGAGAGGGGCGACAACTGGTGCAGAGCGTGGTGGGGAGCCCTGGAGAAGGCTCTTTCGAATGAAAGGCATAATCTCCGGTTCCCCAAACCAGGAGGGGAGGCGGCTTTTATCCCCCCTCTTCCCCTCCTGCCACCAGCTCCCCCCATCCTGGAGGCAGCTGAATGGGAGCAAGGAGCTCCAAGGAGAGGCTCCTGCCGCAGCACAATGCCACACAATATTGCTTCTCCCCAGGAGCGCAGAGAAGGCCGCGGCTATACAGCGTCTAACGTTGAAACCAATCCTCCAATCAGCTATTTAAATAAGAAATATAATCTCATTGAACACTGAGAGCTGTTGCTCTGAGACACTTCCATTTACAAGGCACTCGACGAAGGTCCCCAAGCCCCGAGTTTATCAGGACAGCCAGCTTAGGGCTATTTACTGGGGGAAGAGAGGTGCTGGAGAAGGAGGAGAGAGAATTGAAGTTGGCCATTAGAGAGCTGGGCTGTCAGCAGCTGAAGGGATGATCCCACACCCCACGAACTGGTGCTCTTCACAAAGGAAGTGGGAGAGTCTGTGGGTTCTCAGAGAACAGCTTTGCCTCCTGTCCATGCTCCATAAGGTGGTGGGGAGGGAGGAAGGTCATGTCTGGGGGTGACTGCCTACACCCTAAGGAGCTTCCTGGCGCTCCAAGCTTCGCCTGTTACTCACACATCTTTTTGAGCACCTACTAAGTTCACAACTGCAGCATGATTCATCAGCGGCCAGTGGTTGCTAAGAGCCAGTAGAAAGCGTTACCTAATAGAAATGGGCCCAGCTAGGAGGGCCCCCAGACCAGCATGTTGTTTCTGAGTACCTCCCAGAGGCTTCTGGTCCCAGATCTGCCTGAAAGAAGGGGACCTGAGAGCCTGTCGCTGTGGCTAATGGCAGGGGCTCTGGACGTGGTGGCCTCAGTGAAAATTCTGGTTCAGTTATTAACTTTTTTTTTTTTTAAAGATTTATTTATTCATACAGAACTGGGGTACAGGCCAGAGGCTCAGGGGCGGTGAGAGGCTTCACCAGAGACAGAGTGGGGAGTAGAACAGGCAGATCGACGAAGTACACTGCTGAGGGGAGCAGCGGGCGGGTCAGGAGAGGTCTGGCTCGCCATGTGGTCTCCTCCGGGGCAGGCGGCAGGCGGGAATCGAACTCATGCGGAAGTGGCTTCAGATTCTCAGTGCTGTGCTTTAACCCGCTGCGCCACCAGGGAGGGCCACAGTTATTAACTTTTTAATTCGTATGAGAGTCTCAGTCTTCCTCCTCTACAAAATGGGTTGTAGGGACTACTGAGATGAAGTGTGGACTGTTCTTAGCCAGTGTCTGGTAGGCAGACTATGCCTCACGCGGGGCGGCTGTCACTGCTTGTGGCAGAGGAGCGCCCTGTCTCACAGGTGGTTGACTCCGACCCCTGCTCTTGTCCTGGCTTGTCATTCCTGGCTAACAGCTCTGCCCCGATGTGCTTTAACTTTGCCCAGTTCTGCCCCACTTTGTCATGCTCCCTCCACAATATACGGGCTGGTGGCCTGTCTGAGGGATCAGCAAGGGGTGGGGTGGGGTCTCAGTGTGAACTAGAAGGCTTCCCGGAGGTGGTGTGGATTGAATTGGACTTGCAGTATGGGAAGAACTTGGAAACCAGCTGTACAGGGGAGTAGAGGAAAGCCTTGGAGGTAAGAATGAGCAGAGAGGAGGAGTCAAGGAGTCAGCTTGAAGGCGGGAAGAGGAGGGAGGGAAGCCTGCTTCTCTGTTCTTTGTTGCCTTCCACCATCTGGATATCATTGCTCCTCACGGGAGAAACTCGGCTTTGAGTGGACCAGCACTGAGCAGCTCTCTGGAAAAGCCATGCTGTGCCCAGGGGTGTGATTTAGTAGATTATGTGCAGGTAGAGCCCTTAGTGCTAGGAGGAGCCCAGCGGCCATCGTGGGGACCATGTCCCAGTCCAGTGTGAGGAAAGGCTGCCCAGAGAGGGCAGGGGATTGACTAGGGCTCACACTCAAGTCACCCATAGGGCAGGACAGCAGTTCCAAGCCCCTCATACCTGTCTCTTGCCTGTCTCTGTAAGGCCAGCTCTGGCTGGGCTCCTGCTGTTTGCCAACCACTCTTCTAGCTCTTTGTATGTCTTTCCACATTTGCTTCTACAAGCCCCAATAAAGTAAGGATTATTATTATTATTATTTTCATTTTAGAGGCAAAGAAGCTGACATCTGGAGTAATTTCCAGTCTTGCTGAGGTCCCATGCCAGGAGGAGCGGAGTCCGGGCATCGGGTGCAGGAGCTCCTTCCTGCCTCCCTTTCTGCCTTTGAGGGCTCTTGGCCCAGTTCCCTTCTCTCCTGAAGGAACGTGTCCTTGTCAGAGAGGAGGCAAGGAAGTCTCAGCTTCATTTCGTATTCCCTCCCTCCACAGCAAAGCACCTAAGTGCCTCCTGCACTCCCAGAACGTCAGGGAACATCAGCGAGGCAGGAGAGGAAGGCCTCTGAGCCCGCGCCCTGTGGTGCGGGCAGGGCCGGCTCACTCGGCTGACTTCCATTAAACATTTGACGCATCACAGAACTGCCGAAACCCATCCATCACGGCCACCCCCCGCCGCCTGCCTTCCCCACCTGCTCCCAGAGAAGGGGCCTCAGCTTACATTTGCCAGCTCCCGGGAAACAGAGGGCAGGAGAGGGGATGGCTTCTGCCATGGCCTTGTGCCCATGGGCCTCCCCATCCCCAGTGCAGGGGCCAAGAAGGAGCTTCAGGTTGGCACGGCCATGATGGGAGGATGGCAGCCCCACTTATTGAATAATTGGTGTGTTCCAGGCAGACTTAGCATCCGGCGCATTTTATCTCACTGAACCTATAACCCGCACCAGTGCTGTTATTGCCACTCCCTGAGGAAACCTATACCCAAGACATCTGACCACTCTGAAGTTGCTAGAGTCACACTGAGACCGGGTGTGTGGAGTTCAGCAACCTACCCCCGCCTTTCCCCAGAACCCAGGATGTGCCACCTCCACTCATGAGGGACTGCTCCGCCTCCTAGTCATCTCCACCCTCATCTTGCCGGCCTCGTTCCTTTCCCCCACTGTAGCCAAAATGACCCTTCAGGAGCCCACATCTGTTGACTTATGCCTCTGCTTCAAAACCAGCTCCACAAAAGAAATTTCTTTCAGGGAGCCTTTCTTGATTTGCAGACTGGGCTAGGTAGACTTTTATATATTTCCCTTCCTCGTGGCACAAGTCACACTGTCCCCAATTGCTTCCTTATTTGCCACCTTCCATTAACTATCAGATTCGGGGAGGCATGAGTGTGTCCCCCGCACACTGTTGCCCCAGGGGCTCACTGGAGCATGTTCTGCAGGGGTGAATGGTTGATGAGTGAATGAATGAACGAATGAATGAATGATGCCTCCAAAGGCTCAAATAGCCCCTGCAGGCATGCTTTGGGTCAGAGGCCATCTCAGTGTGTGCTGTTTTGGAGTTTGAACATCTGGATTTAGAAGTGGTCACTCTGCTTACAATCTGTGTGACCTTTGACAGATCTTCTCCAAGTCCCAGGTGGTTAACAGGCCACACAGGGGTGATGATGATTCTTCAGTGGAGCTTGTGAGGACAGCCCTGGAGATGATATATGTGTAGTGCTGTTTCTCTGCTGGACCCAGAAGAGGATAAGGCAGGGCTTCCTCTGAGGACCGAGCGGGGAGCCCTGTCTTGGGCATGAGTTGGGGCTAGAGGAAGCTTTTCTGAAATCAGAAGGTGGGGTTGGCAATCTGGGCTCTGCAATTAGGAGAACTGTGAGGTCTGGTGGGGCAGGGAGAGTGAAGTGGGGGATCCGAGGCTTGGCAGCTCTCTCACTGCCTAGAGATTGGCCTCCTGAGGTTGGCCCTGGTTTGTCCCTCCTTTGACTTGGACCCAAGTTAGAACTGACAGACACGAAGTTTTACTGATGTGTAAAGCAGAGCCCCAGAGAGTAAAGGGTGTCAGCCTGAGAGGGTTTGGAATGTTGGAAGGTGGGGGTGAGGGAGATGGCACTAGAGGGGAGCAGACTACTAATTATCACTACTGCAGGGCAGGCACTTTTTGTCTTACTTAACATGGCGACTGAGAGCACTGGCTTTAAGTTCAGGTAGAAGCCCCAGTTCTGACATGTGTTGTGTAAAATAGGTATAAAATGTCACCTACTTGTCGGGGTGAGTATAGACAATGCAATGCAGAAGAAACACCCAGACCTTCTTAATGTGAGTCCCTCTGTGGGGTCATAGGAGAGCCTGGCCTGGCCGATTTGCTTATTGTCATCCCCATGTCCAGATGAGGAGATTCTGCTCAAGGAGGTTAAGTGTGGAGGCCGGGGCCACACGGCCACTGGGGAGCAGATGGACAGATCCCTGGTCCAACCCAGCGTGGAGGCTCTGGCCTCTGGAGCCACAGGAAGGCCACATATGGTGGGATAGTATTTTTCTCATCGCCTTCACGTTGCGTTTCTTAATTTAAAGTGGGAAATTCCATATTCGGTGCCTCATCAATCATTTTTGTGAGCTCAGCTCCGTGGAAAGCACAGAAAACATTTATATTTGCGGCTCAAACTGTCGAAAATGTAAAACAATTTAAATAATATTAACATTTTAACAGCTTCCACTCACGGCTCTGTGAAATTAACCATTATCTCTTGGAGTGTTTGTTAAAATTCAGCAGCGGGTAAGTGTTAAGGCCTCATGTGTGTGGCTGTGTTGGGGAGGCTGGGGTGGGGGGTTGGATCCAAGTGAGCTGTCCCGGGGCTGGGGCTGCCTATGCCCCTTGCCTAGAGGGGAGCCCCCTGTAGTGGAAACTGGTTCTTAGGATTTTGACATGAAGAACTACTACCTGGGCAGAGTGCTGGGGGCACAGAGATGATTGTGGCGCAGTGTCCTTAAGGGACCCCAGAGCTGGGGAGGGCATGACTGGAAAGATGCACAATAGGGGGAATTTGTGTTAAATATGAGAAGGGAGTGCTGGTGTCCTCGTGCTGACTCCTAAGTCAGGAGTGCTTTCTGGAGAAGGTGCTATCTCTGCCGACCCATTGCCTGATCTGTGTCCTCATCAGTGATTGCCTGATGAGGACACAGATTCTCCAGGTCTGGTCTTGCTCTAAACTTCAAGAGTCAGAGAGGATCACCCTTGACAGTGAGAAATTAAGGATTCTAGAGCAATGGTACAGCTGCTTGGTTTGTCCGAGACTCTCTCACTGATCTAGGAGGGAGATGCATGTGGGAGATGTCTGGGTAGACACTGCTGGTTGGTTGGCAGGGTGATGAGCTTAAGAGAAGCCAAATTTGGGAGGAAAGTGAGGCTATTTTGTTTTCAAAAATGTTTTATTTATTTGTATTTTGAGTAGAAGAGCTGGGGTGTAGGTCAGAGGTATGAGGGGTAAGAAGATTCACCAGAGACAGAGCGGGGAGCAGAACAGGAGGACCTACTGAAATATACTGCTGAGGGGATGAGAAAGATCTGCTGTGCCATGTGGGTCAGCTCCCTGGAGGGGATGGAATTCAGACTGCAGCAGTGACAATGCTGAGACTTGACCCCTCGGCCACTAAGGGGGCCCATGTGTGAGGTTATTTTCAAATAATGGGAGTGAGGATGGACTTTTCTGGTGACTTCAGTAGGAAGGATGAGGCTGTCTGGGCACATGTTATGACTTTTTATCTGTTGTTCTTTCTTTCTCTTTACCTCAGAGCCTTGAAAGGATTGACAGCTAGATGGTGGTGATCAGGGTGCAGGATGGGGTCTTGTAAGAAACAATTCATTGTGGACCACGTTGGAAGCTCTGGCTAGAGGCAACCTCCTTGAAAGGGCCAGACCTGGATGTTGTCCTTGAGGAGAATAATAGGCAGAATTGTTCTCGCCCTGTGCCCCTTTTGTGTGTTAGAGCCCTAACTACCAATGCAACTATATCTGAGAGGGCCTCTCAGGAGGCCAGTTGAGATAGATAAAGTTTAATGAGGTTGTAAGTGGGGGTTTAATTGGATAGGACGGGTGTCCTTATAACAAGAGGAAGAAACACCAGAGATCCCTCCTCCCCGAGTGTGCACAGAGAAGGCGCCACGTGAGAAGTGAGAAGGTCACTGCCTAGACGCCTGGAAGAGTCCTCACCACAAACCAACCTTGACTGCACCTTAATTTTGAACTTACAGCCTCCAGAACTGCAAGAAAATAACAGCCTGAGCTGACTAAGGTATGGGGGAGTGGTGCTCCATTTGATGAGGGAGATGCTGAAGCTGCTGATTACAATAAGTGGGATTCAGCCTAGAGTGCAGGCATCACAGGAAAGAGGCTCCTGCCTCTGCCAGGTAGGAGTCTAGGAGGCTCCCTGGAAGGGCGCTGGTGCTGGGACTTGGTACAGAAGGGAGAGGAGGACCTCATCTAGAAGATGAGGAGAGGAAGCAGGGAGGCTGGGCCTGGTAGCCAGGGCATAATGTATGAATGCATGGCTGTGTTGAAAGATGGCTGGGTTGGAGGCGCTGAGGGAAATCTGTGTAACTGAGAGGTGGAGGACACCCGGGCCCACCTGCCAGCCAAGGCCCTTCAGGGTCTTTCTTTCTGGGAGGCCATTAGAATTCAGTTCTTCCCAGCCTCCTGCCTGCCTGAGGATCCTTGATTAGTGACTAACTTGCTGTGTGACCTTAGGCAAGTCATTTAACCTCTTTGTACTGCAATTTTCTCATTTGTAAAACTGGGAGAAGGACCCCTGCTCTGCCCACCTCCCGGATGCTTTGTGGGCTCAATAAGCTAATGCATGTGAAAGCACTTTGGCGAAAGCTCCACAATAGGACCATAGAAATGGAAGGTGTGATTATTATGTAACCACACTGACTCCCTTCAGAGAAGCGTGGAGTCAATTGGAGTCTTGAGGGATGTCAGGGAATTCGCAGCTCTCTGAAGCTTGTCATAGAGAACCGTCTTTTCATTGTAGTCCTTTCATATCACTCTTGGCTCGATGAAAGAAGGGGAAAGAATCTTTGATCTGTCTAAATATTCCGCTCCCACCAAGACGGGAGGAATACTGAGGAAGAGCTATTACTAGAGGCTGAGCTGGAAGCAAGCGCCTTGGCGGATCAGAGCTGTCAGCTTGCATAAACAGCCTCCTGGGCCAGCGGGCTGGGCAGGTTTGCACAGAGGAGGTGTTTTGATGCTCTTGGTTGTATTGCTTTGGTGCTGATCTGGAAAGCAGGAGGACCAGCTTCTGATCCCAGTTCAACACCCACCTTGCTGGGCAACCCAGGGCAAGTAGCATACCATCTCTGAGCCAATTAAAGGCAATATAGTCCTTACTAACAGAGAAGGCTTTTAAGTGCAGGAACACGTAAGATACCGAGCAGTCTGAGAGGTGCTCGGGAACAGACTGTTGTGACCTGGGCATGGTGAGGCCAGAAAATATCCTCTTTGGGAAGGAAGGGTGCATTAGGATTTGGTTCTTCTTGACTACATCAGATCCACCAGAAGAAATCAGATTTGAGAAATCAGATTCCTGGGTACCACTCTAAGTTTATAGAATTAGAATCTCTGTGGGTGAGGCCCCAGGTGCTCGTCAGCAAGAGCCCAGGTGATCTGGATTCCTTGGTCCAGCATTTGGTAGTCCAAGCGCCTGTATTTAGAAACCCCTGGATTGGGCTATCTGTCTGGCTCTGGAAGGCATGACTGGATGAATCCAGCTCTTCTTCCATTTGCCTCTGAAAAGATCTTTAGAAGCCCATGGGTCCCAAGACCTTTTGTCTACAAACTGGTTAGAAGTTTGTAGTCTGATTCCTGGTCAGCTTTGGCTGGGCTCAGTGTCTTCCAAACCATCCTCACTGGATCCCCGTGTTGCTCGTTGGTAAGCCTCACTGAGGCTAATGGGGAGGGCTTCCAGCAGCTGATGAATGGCCCACACTGGAGTTATTTTCAGTGACTTGTCAAAGCGATTTCATTTACAGAGCACCTCAGAGGGCCATGCCTAGAAAGTCTTTAAGATGTCACCTAAGTCTAGTCTCTTGTTTCAAAGTGAGGCAATGGGCTCAAAAGGGCCAAGTCAGTTACATTAACCAGAACCCCTGTCCTGTTTCATTACCTCTGGTTCATCTGGGACCTGAGCTAAGTGAAAGAAGGCAGAGCCCAGTCAGGCATACACCGTCTTAGAATATTTCGTGTTCTAACGTAGGCAGAGTGCAGCCTGTCCCTGTCCTGGCGTTAGTGGGTACACTTCAGCAGGCCTGTTGCATCACTAGGTTTGCAGAACTCACCTTCTTCCAGTATACATTACAGCCAAGTCCCTCTCCCCAAGTTTCTACCTTCTCTCCCCTCATCATAACAACTGGCACCCCAGTAAGAAGCAGTGGATCTCCACCATGGCTGCCCATCAGAGTCCCCTGGGGAGCTTTTACAACTCTCCATGTCCAGACTGCCCTCTTAACCTACAAAGTCAGTGTCTCAGGGCTGAGACCTAGGCATCACTGTGTATTTCGAAAACTCTCCCAGCTGGGTTCACCTTGGTTCCCAGGTGTAGCTAATGGGGAGAACTGCTTGCTGCTCTAGAGTAGTGGGTCCCAACCAGGGGCAATTTTATTCCCCAGAGGACATGAGACAATGTTTGGAGACATATTTGATTGTTATAACTAGAGAAGAGCTACTGGCACCCAGTAGGTAAAGGCCAGGGATGTTGCTAAATGCCCTACTATGCCCAGGATAGTGCCTGCAGCAAGCAGTACCCCTGTCCACCCCCCTACCCCCGCCCCAGTCTCTAGTGCCGAGGTTGAGAAAGGCAGTGTTGGGTGAAACGTGAGGAGGTGCTTTGCTTATTGTTCTGGATTGTTTTCTCCCCTCCTATCTTAACTCTCTCTGAGTGAACCCCCTTCAGAGCTCTGGGAGTGAGCTGTGGCCACTTGGGCTTTCTGCCATGACCAACACCAGTCATTAAGACAAGTATCAAAACTGCAGTGATCTTTAACATTTGCCAGATGGAAGTTGAAGGCAAAGTGCGCTAAGATAAAATGGGGGAGGGGGTGGAAGGGGAAGGGGGCGGTAGCAGTATCTAGCACTGGGAGGCCATGACTCAGTTGCCTGAAACACATGCCCCAAGATAAAAGTTTACTTTGCTTCATGCAAAGGAGCCTGTTGTGGGGCTCTCAGGGCTGGAATGATGGCCCATGTGTCAGGGCCCACGTGACTTCAGGCTCACTGGCCTTCCCTCCTCAGTGATCTTGGTTTCAGTAGTCTTCCCTGAAATTCAGATGTTCTGCCCTGTAAACTTGAAGAAGCTCCTGGTTTACGAGACCCCGGATCCAGGTGTGCAGGGCTGTCTCAGGAATGGGGTGTGAATAGTCAGAATGGGGTCCAGAATTCCCATCCCCGCCATCTTTAAAGCCAGGACTCTAGGCTAATAGACCTGTGCCAGTGAAGGTTAGCTCAGCTGCTGCATCAAAGAAGCCCCAAGGTTCAGGAACTGAAAGAATAACATGCAGGCTGAGGTCCAGGTGAGCAACAGCTCTGCCCCCATGTCTGTCTCATCTGGGAAAGGAACCCAGACATTCTTAATGCGCCAGACTGGAAGTGGGACACATCCCTTTGATCCACATTCAGAGCTTAGTCACACACGGGGGACGCGGGGAAGTGTGGTTCTGTCACACAGAAGGTGCCCAGCCATCTGGCTAAAGCTGCTGCCCAACCCTGCCTTCCACCTCACTCACCCAGTTCTGACCACTGATTTCTCAGCCCATTGAAAGGCTCCTGCAGCGTCAGGCCTTTGCAGATGCTGTTCCCTCTGCCTGAAACACACTGCTGTCCTCTTAGCACTGATCATTTTCCCCATGACCCCGTATTGGGCAGCTGAGTTGCCCTGTTATGTCTCTCTCAGCCTTGCGCATGTGTCTCCTTCGAAGGGCAGCATCTTTGTCTGATGACTCAGTAGGGAACTGGTGTTGAAATGCAAATGTCTCAGCATTACTCCAGGCCTACTGAATTAGGAAATCAAGATTAGAGGCCTCAGGATGGAATCTGGGAGTGTTAGGTCTATCTGGCCCATTTATGGGGTCTGCAGTGCCCTACTGTAGGCCTGTGGCATTCAATCAACATGCAGATCGTGGGTGTGGTGTGAATGGGACAGCCAGATACAGTTTCCAGGCCAGGGTGAAACTGACCAGCCCACTGAGAGCAGGCAGAGACAGGGTGCCAGGGCGTGCTCAGAGGCGTGATGGTTAGCACTGGCAGGAATGACGGTTATCTGCCATACCTGGGCCAAGACTGGACACACGGTGCATGATTTCATCTTCTTACTAGCTCTTTGAATTAGGTTCTAAATTACTCCCAATATGCAGATGAGAAAGCTGAGGCACAGAGCTTGTATGATACTTGTCCAGGGGTGACCCAAAGCGGTAGCCGGCAGGCTCGGCAGAGGCCAGGGGACTTTGGTGTTCTCTCTCTGCTGACAGCAGCTGTGTTTCTTTCCTTTGTCTTGCCCTAACACAGCACAGGGCTGCAAGCAGAAAGCTGCACAGCCTTCTGTCTCCTCAACACTGCCAGGGCTCTCCTGGGGTGTGACCTTGAGGTGTGCTGGTCAAGCGAGATAGGAATGAGTTAGAGAGAGACTTCTCCCGAGCCTCCTGTCATTCTGCACAGTGTTGCAGGTAGTGGCTTCACTGCCTTCATGCTTGGTCCCACCTGCCTCACCATGTCAACCGTGTCATCCTGAACAAGGCCTTCTTGGCTTTGGGGATTGTGCTGCTCTCCCCAAACTGTGCATGGCAGTACTTACTGCAAAGCATGCTTAAATGTGCAGAGAGGCAAGTAGGGCTCTTGCCTTTAGTAGATTCTCCAAGTTATTCATTCATTCACCTTTTTTCTTTAAGATTTAGTTATGCATACAAGAGCTGGGATACAGGCCAGAGGCACAGTGGATGAGAGGATTCACCAGAGATAGAGTGGGGAGCAGAACAGGTAAACTGACCGAAATATGTTACTCAAGGAAGCAGTGGTTGGGACAGGAGAGGTTTGCCATGCCCTGTGGGTCACCTATCCTTTCATGGCTGTCTTCAGGGTGCTCAGAAACTGATGTGACATCTGATACAATGTGCCAGTCCTTACATCCCTGTGTAATACTGAGAGCATCAACAAGAATACGAATGCAAAACACTGTGCGGGGTGTTGTGTGAGATTATGGGTGTGGTATGAGGTGTGGGAACTGTAGGGGGGATTAACGGAGGAGGTGACATTTACTCAGTATCTCGAACCCACTCAAATGTTCTCCCTAACCCTCCCAGCATTTGCCACACACCCATGCTTCCTTACACAACAACATCAACCCAAAGCCAGAGCGGGAGGGCTACCTGCACTAGTTTCCCAGGCCCTGATACTGACCAGCAAAGTACTTTGTTGGTCAAATCCCAGTGCAGTTGGACTTTTTTTTTTTGGTTCACATCATCTAAAGAACTTGAAATTAGTTGCCAACTATTTTAAAGTCAGAAAATTGCATATTAAAAATGGAGAAATTTTTCTTTCTCCAAAAAAGGGAGAAAAGTCTTCAGCAATACCTTGAGGCCTGGAGCTGAGCGGTGGCCACACCTTTGACAGCTAGGTGCTGCCAGTCCTCATATACATTTAGAATCTGTCAGGCTTGACTTTGAGACCTCTTGTCTCCCTTACTGGGTCCTGTAGAATTTTTGGGAGTGGCTGCAAAACGTCACGACTCCTTTTGTTCCTCTGGAAGAGGATATATCAACATGGAAGTGAGAGTGAAAGTGAGAGTGACAGTGGTAAGAGAAGTAACCATTTTCAGATATTGGCATCTGTTATGAAATGACATAACAGATGGGACCTATTATGTGGCACAAGACATCACCACAAGATGCCCATGGGTCCACCTCTCCCAGGCATTTTGGGAGAAATAAAAACTCAGACCAGACTCCATCCAAGCAATCAAGAGGGAAAGTGAGCCCCTGCTGCCTGGCGAAGGCCTCCACAGAGAAGGACTGACACGCCTGTGCTCCTGTAGCAGCTCTGAGCCCTGAAAACACTTAATGGCTTTACTAAAATGAAATTCTTGGGTTGAGCCTACGTATTTTTTTAGTACCAGGCAAATGCTTTCACACTCTCCAAATCAGGCAGCAACTCTGGGCTTTCTGCCTTTAGGGGCAGCTGTGACATGGAGGAAAGAAGAGTAGTTGTCTGGAAGACAGTCCCTTCCTGGCTTTCCTTTCTAAAGCCACTCCAGGCAGCCGTGTCTCTGGGGGGAGAAGGAAGAAGGAGATGGGGGAAGCCCAAGAAATAGCAGAAAAAAAGAAGGGAGCTTCCTCAGCTCCCAGGCCTGGACAGTGGCTGATTTGCAACTAGTAGAACTTCCTAGAAGGTTTCCACCCCCAGTGTGGGACAGAGGCAGAGTGCCCAGATGCCTGGAGGGACCAGAGTGGTGGTTGTGGGGGTAGAATGACAACTTGCGAGGCATGGAGGTGTCCCCCAACCTGCACACCAGGATTATGAGCCAGGGAAATTTGCATTTACCTGAGAAACTGGGCACAGACTGTGGTGAGAAGTCCAGCCAGCATCAGGGTTCCAATATCAAAATTGAAAGCACTTGTTAAAAAGACTAAATGAGATTCTTACTCTAAGTTTGAGTTTGTACATTGGGATTCTTGCCCTCAGAATGGACCTTAAAGCAAATGGACCTTCCCAAATTGCATTGCACGTGGTCATTGCTGGCTCATGTGCATCATCTGGCCAACTCAGACCAGTTGGCAGAAGCTGCCTGGTCACTCTTTTGGGAAGGATTCTTTATAGTCTTTGCAAGAGGGAAAAAAGCAGGCCTTTATTAATTTGTGAGCTATAGCATATATGCAATTTTTGATCTCTTAATGCTTTCATTTTATAAGCAAGGACGTTCAGGCCTAGAGGGGAAAGCCTTTTGCCCAAGGTTGTGGCAGAGCTAGAACCAAAGACTCTTGAGGCTAGTGCTCTTTAACCGACAACAATTCAGTCAGCAGGCATTTTTTTGTTTCCTTGTTTATGCCAGGCTCTATCAGGTGTGGGTAGATTGGAAGAACAGACTGATATTAAAAACTTGCTCGTAACTGTCTACCATAGTGTTTCTAATCCTCATTAAAATACTGTGCGATTAGTTGTTTTTATCAGTCAGGGTGTAATAGCTGCACTTGTGGACAACCTCAGTGTTTTCTGTAATAGTTCAATGCAGTGTTGCACAGGGGCCTCCTTGAAGTCCTTCAGGGACCCAGGTTCTTTCCGTATTGTAGCTCTGCCATCTCCAGGGCCTCATCTTCTCTTCTGGCAGATGGGAGGACAAGAATGCTAGACTGAATGTGAAGGACTACATAAAGAGCTCATGGCCTGGGTGGGGTATATCACTTCTACACCTACCTATAAGGGAAGATGTAGGTACGATGTGTGATGATGGCAAAGAGAAAGGAGTTTGCAGTAGATTTGTGTTCTCATAGGAAAGAGGGGAAGACTGAGACTCAGAGATTTAAGGAGCTTGTTTAAGGTCAACCAGCATAAGAGATAGAGGTAGAATTTGTATTAGCATGCTGGGGCTGTCATATCAAAGTCCCATAAACCAGGTGACTTAACAGCAGCATTGTATTATCATTTGGGAGGTGGGAAGTTCTAAATCAAGGCTAGTCTGCAGAATAGCGAGACAGTACATAGCTGCTGCTGTTGACTGCTGGGCTGGCTGCTTCTGAGGGCAATGAGGATCTGTTCTGTGCCTCACCCCTAGTGTCTGGTGACCTCAGACATTCTTTGGCTTGCAGATGTTTTCTACATAGTCCTTCCTCTGTCCGTGTCTGTCTCTGTGTCCTTTTGGCCATAATACCAGTCATATGGCTTTAGAACCCATCATAATGACCTCATCATAATTGCTCATCTGCAGATCCTTCTTCAAATAAGTTCATATTCATGAATTCTGGGGGTTAGGGCTGTGACATCTTTCGGGGGATATAAATCAACCCACCAGAGAATTCCAATCCAATTGTATTTGAAGTTTCTGAAAAGGCACAGCAGATCTCTCTAGAGGATTCAGGGAAGGCTTCCCAGAGCAGGTAATGTTTAAGTTGGTCCTTTAGGGTGGTTTTGGAGTTCACCAGATGGGGGAGCAGGAAGGGAATTCTAGACAGAGGTCCAATGTATGGTTGTATTCATGGGTTACCACACATTGTGCACTGAAGGAGTTACCTGCATTTCTTTTTAGACACCTTGGAGTTCAGTTGTGGCACTAATTCGGACAATCTTCCTTTCTTGAGTCTAAATTGCCAAGGTCTGACAGTGCAATTAGAGGCAAGCAACAAATATGTATTGAGTCCTACTCTGTAATAGGCAATATGCTATCCCCCTGGGGACTCAGAGGCTAATAAGACAGGCCTTGCTCCCTAGGAGCGCACAACTCAGCTGAGCCTACACAAAAAGATAACAAATGAAATTAGAACAAGACACTGATAAGTGTGAAGTGACTTGGTGAGATAGGAAGCATTCTAGCTGTTTGCAGGAAAGCACTGGCTCAAGGGGATGGGGCAATCAAGCAAGGCTTCTTGGTAGAGGAGGACTCTTATTGGGATTTGACAGAGGAGTTGGATACTGAGAGAGGGGGTTGGAGAATGGTGTTGCAGACAAGGAACAGCACAGCAAGGATTATTGGGGGCAGGCTGGAGTTGGACAATGTTAGAGCCTAGGAAAATTTACACTGTTTGCTGACTTTCTCCTACTGGTAAGCAAATTGCTGGTAAGACTGTATATAGGTTTGGCCAGCACTGTAATGTGTCCTAGTGATGCACCCCCTGTGGCCTATGTGGCCTCTCAGGGTAAGTTGGGATGTCCCCTACCCTTGAAATCCCTGACAAAAGCCATAAGGTGATGTTAGGGCCCTGTGGCTTGAGTCAGTGGGTAAGAACTCCATTAAAAGCAGGTGATAGGTATTCTTGCCACAAAGAGCAGCCAGGCTAGAATTCAGCCTAGAGTTTTCCTGCAGGGGCCCAGGATTATGGTGTCACCTCCTGTGTCTTAAATTCAGGTTTTAAGTTCAATGTTTGCCTCTTCAGAGTATGGCACTGTGCCAACCTATGTCAGTTGTCAAACCTCACTTGGCTTTGTCCCCTGGTGCCACCTCCCCTTCTTCCATAGCCTTCAGAAGGTGGAAGGGGTGCTCTCTTCCATCCTGCAGAAGAGCTCAGAGGGGGGCTAAACACATGCCCACAGCAAGTGTTACCTGTCTCAGCGGCCTGGGAACAAGGCCCAGAGGCTATAGGTAGAATTCTGGCCTGGGCCACAGGAGCTGGGTTCTAGTCCTTGCCCCAAAGGAACCTTGGGACTAACAGTTCTTTGTGGGCCTCAGTTTTTTCTGCAACAGATGGGGAAAATGTTGTCTGTTGTGCAGACCCAATGTTTTGATATTGGATAAGAAAGAACTTTCAAGGCAAATGTTCTGCTTTTGAGTGTATTTGAAAATATATAAAAAAAAAATTAAAAAAAATCTTAGTGAGAGAGGTAGCTGAGGCAAATGACCCTCCTGCCACCTCAAAGAATTCCTGAAACAGACTGCCATGCGTCCACCCATTTGTGCATTGGCTTACAGATCTTTAATTATGTGGTCAACAGCCTGGAACAGAACAACTGAGAGGCAGCCATTGCCAATTCAAGAGCTTGTAATAAACCACATAGACCGACGTTCAAGCCAAGGGCGTGCTGACCCTGTGAACCTTTGCAGGAGCACATTTACTAAGGCTGTGTTTCTATTCAGCCAAGACGCACAAATCACGGAAGGTCCAATTCTTCCACACAGGCCCCCCCCCACACTTCTCCAGATGCGCCCCTCTGCTTACTACTCTGCAGGGAAAATATTTTCTAGTGTATCTCTATCTTTCCCAGATTGTGGGCACCTCCAGCTTGGGGAGTAGGTCAATGCTGTGCCCCCAGAGCCTGGTGCAGGGCCTGGCAGGGGTAGGTGCTCAGTGAATAAGCAGTGAATCAAATCTTTGCTGGGTCCTTACTTGTGCCCCATAGCATCAGACTCTGTGGGGAACATGGTCAACTGATCTGGCCATTATTCAGACGTGTGCTCGGGAGGAAAACTAGGAGTGGTGAGAGATTGAGCAGTGTGGGCGTGAAGGACTGGGAGAAGAGGAGAGAGATTGCTGGGGAGGGTACTTCAATGTACCTTGGGGAGGGATAGGCAGCAGGGAGAATGAGACTGTCATTCCAGGGAAATGCCAACATCCCTCAGTATCAGGGAGTGCCAGCATTTCTAGGAAGCACGTCCCATTCAATTATCCCAATAGAGGTTTGAGGACATTATTATCTCTGTTGTACAGAGGAGGCCACTTGAACTTTGCCAGGCTGAGTGATTTTCCACATCTATAGACAGAGTTGTGTTTAAGCTCAGGGGTGTTGAGCCCAGGGTCATGCTCCTGTGCATGGGGGTTGGGGGCAGGAGATGGCAGGCTGGAGTCCAGAGCAGGGATGGCTGTGAAGCACACACATATGGATGAAGCAGGGTTCTTAGCATCTAGTAGAACCTGCAGGTCTGATGGGTGCTGAAACTTTTCTAGTTAAAAGGGTCCACTCTGGGAGAAGAAAGGAGGCCTGCGATGGGTTGAATGGTGAGGACACAAAAGATATGTCCATCTGGTACAACAGAATTTAATTGGGATAAGCATCTTTGCAATATAACTAAGGTAAAGACCTCATGATGAGAGCATTCTGAATTAGACTGAGCCCTAAATCTAGTCTAATAACAGACAGAAAAAGCCTAGAGACATGGATAAGACGATGTGAAGACAGGCAGAAATTGGGGTGGTGTGGCCACAAGCCAAGGAATGCCAGGAGCCACCAGAAACTAGATGAGGCAAGGAAGATTCTCCCTCTTGAGCCTCTGGAAGCAGTGTGGCCCTACTGACTCCTTGCTTTCAGAAGGGTGGGAGATGCATTTCTGTTGCTTTAAGCCTCCCAGTTTGCGCTAATTTGCTGTGACAGTCCTAGGAACATAATACAATGCCCAATGAGAAACCCCAACTGATGCATCTCTGATGGTTACAATCTCAGTGAGGCTTTCCTTTGAAGCGCTCTGCTCTTTTCCCCCTCTCCCACCCCTCCCATCTATATTAGAATAAGATTGAATTTTCTAGCTTGGGTTACTAAGCTTTCAGATCTGGAAACTGTGGCCATTAATCAGCTGTCACGGGATGTCGTAAACAAGGGGCTTTAAAAACCATGTTTGCTTTTTAGGCTGATAATACTTGGAGGTGAAGCCGGGAGAGTTATACATAATGCATGCATTTTAATGGGCCGCGCACTACAGCCCTCTTTAGTCGGAATGATTCGTTTTAATGTTCAAAATAAATATCAGAGACAATTTGCCAACAAAGCTGATTTTCTCCGCCCGCCATTAACTTAATCTTTATACCTCAGCCTAATGACAAAGGGTGGGGGTGAGTGGGAGGGGGCTTTGTATTGCAGATAAGTGGGGAGAGAAGCATTTGGTGTGTCATGAGCCATGGGGTGACCGCACATCCTGGTTTGCTCAGGGTGTCCTGGATTAATTATTCTGTGATGGGATCAAGTGGCCTTGCTCATATATATTTTTGATCTGTAAAACAGCAATGTCATATGGTTTAATCTGAGCATAGAAAAGTTTCCTTGTTTGTGTGATAAATGTCTCATGCTAAATATACCCTTTACTCTGCAAGCAGGGTAACTTAGGCCCAGGGAGCTGAGAGCCATTTTTCAGGGCCACTGAATTTTGTAGTGGCCACACTCCAGCCTCCCCAGGTGCTCCAGGTGTTTTCTCTTGGAGCATCCGACCAGTTTTTGCCCCTCTCAGCCTCTATTTGTCCAGCTTGTGCCTACTCTGGTGCCTTTAGGGCTTTCTGCTGCCCCCTTGGAAAGCGAGCCTGGGAGACATGCCTTGTTCCTATCCCCAGCTTTCCGGGGCAATGACTCTGGAGGATGGGTCCCCAAAGTTCTCAGCCACCTGGTGTTGACACCACTGCCTGCCCCCTCAGTATCAGTCACCCATATCATGCAACCATGGCAATGAGGAATCCATACTAATCATTCATGAATTTTGGATAAATGATATATAATTGGAGAAAGATAGGATCTCTGCCTTCTTGAAGCTTACTGAGTACTGGAGAGAAAGACAGGATGAATATCCCTGAACATTTAGAGTGAATGTTAGAAGTGATTCTTCTAATTTACATATTTATATCATTGTACAGTTGCCACAGGTGGTAGAGAAATTCAGAAAGGGAGGTGGTTTAAGCCCAGTAGGGCTGGTCAGGGTGTGGGATTTGCTGAACAAAGCTGATTTTGAACCCAAGTTACCTTGTAAGACAGAGCAAGGAATTCTTCCCTTGCAGCTCCCAAGGAGATGTGTATCTGCTCCATGATGGGCGTACCTGTACTGGGGCCAGGTAGGAGTGGTTTCCAGAGAGCTTTGGGAGCTGCTGTGGCGGGGACATGGAGATCAAGAAACCCTGTGCTCATCCTGCCCACTGGTCCAGGGTGGGCATGGGGTTTCTCATCTCCTACAGAGCTGCAGAGGACAGAACACAAACTTCAGAGTCACTCATTCTTCTCTTTATTAATTTAATAATAATTCCTTTAATCGAGGGTTTAATGGCATTCTCAAGAAACAATGATGCTAATTATCAGCATAAATTCACCCAAAAGGTCCAAGTTTATGACATTCTGGAGAAATTCTAAGATCTGGCTCAAGGTCCCCAATTCTGTCTGGAGCTGTGGGTTGGAGCTGAGCTGCGGCCATGGCACAGCTTCCTGGCATCACCTTCTTCTAGTCCAGGTCATGCCTCTCTGCAGCCTTTCTGGCCCTTGCAGACACTTAACTTTAAGAATCTTGGTTTAGCATCTGCTTCCTGTACTAAGCAACATAGCAGGTGCCAAAAAATTCTTGCTGTTTGCTGCACGAAATTGATTCTCTTGACAGTTCTCCTTAGAAGTTTCTGATCTTCCGTCAGATATTCCCACTGCCCCGTTCAAATACCCTGGGGCTTCAGAGGAAAACAAGCCCCTTCCCCAGGGAACCCACGTTAGGAAGGGACCCTGGGACCAGCACCCAACTCGGGTATCAGAGGAGAAGTGAGTACACATCACTATGGTCGCAGTCCTGGTGGGAATATAAACTCTCGCAGCCACTGGAGGGCTATTTGGTCACGTTTATCAAAACTTGAAAAGCCCGTTGGCTGTGCTGCTTCAGGGTCACATTGTGCTTGCAAAAGTACATTGAAATATAGATGCAAACATGCGTATTACAGAAATGTTTGTAACAGCAAATAGAAACTACCAAAATGTCTATCAGGAGCTGAATGTTTAAGATGTGGTGCTTCCATGCCAAGCGGCTGCAGCAGAATGGAGGATCTGTTTTGTGCTGATAGCGAGAGATCCCGAGATGCATTTTCAGCAAAATAGAGCAAGGAGCAGAGCAGTGTGTATGCGAATATATCTGTGTGGATAAAAAAGGGGACTGAGAGCACGGGTTTGCCACAGTCCACCACTTACTAGCGATGTGACTTGGGAAATTCACTTAACCTCTCTGGATTTAGTTCCCTTGGCTGTGAAATGGAATGAATAACAGCATCTGATCATAGGCTTGTGAGGACTCAATGTTTTAATACCATAAAGTGTGAAGAGGGCTAGGGCCCGAGAAAGTTCTCACTAGCTGTTGTTATTAGTGTAGATTCTTAAGTATTTTTTTTTTTTTTCTCAGAAGAACACATCAGTGTTAGTTAGCAGGGACTAGTTTGGGTATTGAGTGAATCTTCATGGGAGGTGACACTTCCTTTTTATTTTATATCTTTACAAACAGCACCAAAATTTTGTGCTGTTTATCCTTTTATTTCAAAGTCAAATAAGCGTATACAAGCCACAGGTTGGGGGAGGTTATTTCTGTCTAGAGTAAGTGGGTGCTGGGAAGTTTAACTAAAGAGATGGTAATTGGAACCGAACCTCAAAGGATCATATAGGCAAGGAAATGGGCCATGGAATGGGCATTGTGGATGGAGGAACTGGCATGTGCAAATGTCCTGGGCCTAGCAGCAGCTGGGTTTCAGAGTCACAGAGGGGCATCTGGAGATGAGGCTGGTGGCATGAGGGTCCTTGAAAGTGCTGTGAGGGGCCCAGGCTTCATGTAGCTCACGAATGTTCTCAGGTGATGGAAAATGGGTGATACATATTTCACTTGGTTATAGGAGTGTAACATCCCTATTCCCCAGATAAGAAAACAGGTACATTAAAGTAACTCTCTTGGGTGCACGGGTGACTTGGTAGTGGAAATTCTCTGGGGACTACACCTGAGAAAAGAAAGCAAACATTGTACGAAAATGAACAGTGAGGTGAAATCAATACATTATATATATTAAAAAATGGAAGTGACTCAAGATCACACATCAAGTTAGAGGCACAAAGGATTTCTTGACTTTGGTGTCATCTTGTTCTGCTGTATAGTGTGTGCTCGCTCAGTCCTACCAGATCATGCCTCAGCTTAGAAAACTGAGCTTCCAGGGGAAGGCTCTTGTTAATCTCTTATAGTCTGCTTCCTCACATGGCCATTATCTCTAGAACTAATGTGTGCCCCAGGACCCATGACATAATAGATGCACAGTAAATGTTGAATGCACAAAGAAATAAGGTCACATGGGAACCAGGGGCAACCAGAACAGGAAACCACATATTTGGATACCCAAGTTGGGTTCTAGCCATTGCACCCGGAAACAGACTCTTGAGGCCTGGGGGAAGCCTGAACTTTGTTGTGGGTTAAATTGGATGTGTACCCTCATCTCTGC
>NW_004567112.1:32996520-33021775 GCF_000260355.1 Condylura cristata | reverse complement strand
ACCTGAGTTTCCACCTGGGAGCGTGTATATGAGAGTGCCCGCTCAGAGGTGGCAGTGAGAGTGGGGTGGTGCTGTGTGGGGCTTGCTTATGGGAGTATATATCAGAGTTCTAACTTATAAACCTGGGGATGTGGAAAAAGGTATTTGCAAATGTCACCAAATTCAAAGTAGGCCATACTGGATTAGAATGATCTGTAAATGCAATGAGTGGTGTCTTCATAAGGAGAGAGGAATTTAAAGACAGAGGAGACTAGAAAAGAATTCTTTGTCCAGATTGAGGAGGTAGGGAGTAGAATTAGGCTGCACAAACCAAGGCATGTAAGGATTGTCAATCACCAGAAGCTCGAGGAGGCAAAGAATTCTTCCTGAGAGCCTTTGGAGGGAGCAAAACCCTGTTAGCACCTTGGCTTCAGACTTTTGGCCTTCAGAACTGTGAGAATAAATATCTGTCGTTTGAACCTCCCCTCCTCACTCCCTCGCCCCAGTTTGGTATTATTTTCTCATGGCAGCTCTAGGAAATTAATAAAGGTGAGAGCAAGGCCAGGGTCTTGCGGTTGGTCTTGTCCCCGGTGAGTGAACAGAAGATGAAGTGAATGAATGTGTGTGTTAATGAGATGAATTGACGCAGCCCCTTCACAAAGCCCATGGATGCTTGGGCAAAGCTGCTCAGCTACTGAACTCAGGGCCAGCTCAGAAAGCATCAGTCATGTGAATGATACAGTTGCCCTGGGCTAGCCCATTTTTGTGGGACCCCTTCCCTCACCACCAGACCAAGACGTAAGGTTTGTACTAGGTGGAGGGCGCCCGAGGGCGCTGCAGCATGTCGCTGGGCAGTTCTGCAGGGATGACATCCTTTCGAGTGCCACCTGGGTTGGTCACACCACTCACTGTGGCCACCATGGATGACACTAATGGTTTGCCAACTGTTTGCATCCTGCTTGTTCAAAACACTTTCACCCAACTCTCACACAGGCTCGTGAACCCCAACATGGCCTCTTGAACCTTCTCTTTCCTGAGGTAAGAGAACTCTTTCCTGAGTTCTGAGGCATCCCATCAGCGGTGGCCCTTCCCTTTCTGGTGCCTCAGTTTCTGCCTGTGCTTCAGCTGTGCTTTGGGTGTGGGAGGTAGGGCAGTGTGATGATAAAGAGAGCAAGAAGCGGTTCTGACCACCTGGACACAAACCCTGCCCCTCTCTGCCCCACTGTGTGCTGAGAGGGGCGCAGCAGCCTGCTCAACTCCCCGAGTCTCTGGCTCCTGTCTCAGGTGAGGACTGAGGATGTGGCGCATGTCCGACACCAGGACAAAGCTAGCTTGTCAGTGCTCCCTGTGTGTGGCCGTTTCTTATGTTGCCCCCATCCTGGCACCAGGAGTTCCAGAGAGAAAGTGTTTTGTGGGACTGGACTAGTCCCTCTCCACATCTCCAGGAGCTCTTGCAGCCCCTGTCATTGGAAACCCATCTGTCCACCTGTAAGGGCCAGCTCCTGCCTGCTTCCTAGAGCCCCTTTGGATCGAATGTTCTTTCTTCTGGGGTCAGGCTATGACTGTAGCTCTCTCTCCTCCGGTTCCCATGTGCTTTTTGCCACCTTCTCAGTACCCGTACTCCAGGGGTCTCACCTTCTATCTCTGCACCTTACTCCTGAGTGTACCGAGGCCAGACCGGACAGCTTTCCTGTCCTGCTTCCCACCAGAATGGTTTTTCAGGGACAGACCACGAGGCTAACCCCCCAACCTGTGTGCCCTGGGGCAGTGAGCTCACATCTCAGCCTCTGCGTCCTCACCTGTGTGCTCGGCAATGGAACAGCACCTGCCTGGCAGAAGTGCATTGGAGGTCCTGTGACCTGAAAGCAGCTTCTTCTAAGGATTCTCGCGATTAGCTGCTGCTTTTGTGATTATGGGGTTCATCTCTCCCAAGGCCACGTTGAAGATGGGGGAGTGGCATGCCCTGGCTGGAGTGAGTCATGTTAAGCGAAGGGCAGAGGGTTGCCTCTTTGTTCTCCCTCCACCTCTAAGGCTAGCCAAGCTGCCATATTTTAGTAAGGGGCATGCACTGGGAATTCCTAAGGGAAAAAGAGACCCCAGTGGGAGTTGATAGTGCCCTTCCTTGCTCTGGGGATGAGTCTGGAGAAGGGGTCAGCTGGGTAGTGTGGGTGTTGGAGCAACAGAGCCTCCTCTTTACCTGAGGGGCCTTAATATTGTGACTGACTTCTGTGCTGCCTCCCTGAGTCTCACCTACGAGTAAAGCTCCCTGGGGAGCAGGACTGGCTGGCTCCCATGAGTCTCCTTTTCTCCAGGGAGCTCCAGGGAACAGGCCAAGAAGGAGAGCAGAGCCTCTGTTCCCTCCAGAGGTCCTTCCTTCTTTCTGCCTGGTAACACCTGGCTGAGTAAAAGTACAGCTTAAGTCATAGTCATGAATGGCAGAGAGGAGCTGCCCTGGAAGTTGGGGGAGGGGGGGCTCTGACCTCTGACCTGCTGCCAGCATGCTGTGTGACCTAGGGTGCAGCAACTGACCTCTCTGAACTTCACTTTCCTTACCTGGGAAATAATGGGCTTGGATTCCGGCTCTCAGCTCACAGGAGCTGCTCGGCCAGATGGGGACAGCTGGCACGTCCTCTCTGATCTTCCCTTTCATTTGGGGCCTCTCTGAACATCCTGCCCTGTGCCCTGTGTCCTCCACGCTCAGAGCTTCACAGAAGCAACTCAGCAGGAAACGAGAGTCGCTCTGACCCCTCTAGTCTCTTAAACTCTTGTAAAGGAAGAAATAGCCTGATGGGAGTGTCTTCTGTCAGATTGACATTTTTTTTTTTAATGCCAACTACCACTCCACAGGGTTGGAAATGGGGAATCCAGACTCCACTGTGAGGATCAAGGCACAGAGAGAGACTTCTGACTTCTCTCCTCACTCCCTACTCTGAGCAAGGGGCACCGCCTGCCCAGCACCCCAGGAAGATAGCCACCAGGCCAGCCTCCAGCAGGTCAGGCTCCCCATTGTCTCTCCCCACCCATCGGGCTCACCATGGTCCTCCCCACCTCACACCAGATATACCCTGCCCCTGGCTCTGTGGGTGCCCTTCGTTCTCCTAGGCTCTGACCTGAGCTCTTGGGGGAAGACTTCTAACTGCTTTCTAGCCAGGAGAATCCATACATTCCTAGGCCCCCTCTAAAGTCTGTGTCAGGCAAACACAAAAGTTTAGGACCTGAGATGTGGATATAAAGCTTACCTGTCTCATCATTAACTTTTGGGAATTGAACAACTCACTAACCCACCCGGACCTGAGTTTCCCACCTGGGAGCGTGTATATGAGAGTGCCCGCTCAGAGGTGGCAGTGAGAGTGGGGTGGTGCTGTGTGGGGCTTGCTTATGGGAGCCTGAAGCCAGTTCTGCTGGATTCCTGGCCTCGAACCAGCCCTGCCCACTCTGTCGGAACTAGGAGCTTGGAGAGCAAGTTGGATACCACCACAAGGACATTTTAAACTTATTTGGCAAAAGTGTCTTTAACCGATCAGAATTTGAACGGACCGGAAATGGAAAAAAGTGGTCCTTTCATGATGGTGTTTGGAAAACCTTGCCTCGGCATGGAAGAAGTGGTTATTTCCGTCCGTCCGTCCGTCCTTCCGTCCGTCCATCCATCCATCCACCCATCCATCCATCCATCCATCCATCCATCCATCCATCCATCCATCCATCCATCCATCCATTGCAAATTTAGCTCTCACTATGGTACCTGGAGGAGATAAAGTTTGGCTCTTCCGTGAGCAGGGGAAAGAGGTGTCTTATCCCCCAGATTTCCTCAGGAAGTACAGACACAAGTTTGCTTAACAAACTTTAGGTCATTCGACCCACATTACATTGTACTTGGCATCGGGAGGGCGGGACCTGGGGGAGGCCCACTCCCTAGATCCCCCTCCTGTCCTGGTGTGGCCCGGGCCTTCTGCTTTGTTGGGAAAACCCGGGCAGGATTTACTTTGTCTTTCATCTTCCTGAAAGTCAAAGTCAGGAGTTTGCCTCCCAGCTCCCCCATCCTAATTTCCTTTTATTATGGAAACCAAGAAAATGACAAGCAATTGCTTGAAGATGTTAGAAAGATTGCATTTTGTTTTGCAACTATCAGCTTAAAAATAATGTTTAAGAGATTATGAATGGGTGATTAAATATTTTTTCCATTACATCCCTCTCAAAATCAAGCCACAATGATTGTGATGTGCCCAGTAAAATGGAGGCCTACGGTCTAAAACCACGCAAGAGGACAAGGAGCCACTGTCCTTTTGGGGAGAATTTTACCTCTCAGTCCTTGGAAAAAACTAGGTCAAACAAGGTGGTGGATGTTGCTAAAACAAACATAGTCTCTATGTGCTAATTTCTCTCCATCGCTCCCTCCCGGCCCACTCCTTATATCAACAGCAGTTATGGGGACTGCAGTCAACTTCACTATTTACTGCCTTTCCTGAGTCAGTTTGTTTTGGGTGAAAACAGTCTCTGATGCAGCTCTCTTGCGCCATTTCAGCGGGTGTTTATCATTTAAAAGGAACAATTTTAATACCTACATTTGCCTTACAGTATGAGCCATAAATGTGATTTAGGCTTCCCTTTATAATAGACTCTTACATGCCATTGCTTAGACTCCAGAACTGTTCCTCCAAGGGGTGGCCATGAAAACGAACAGGCTTTTCCTTCTTTTACTAAAGTTTTCTTTTTTAATACCTCTTGAAATTGCTGAGTGAAAACTGGCTAAGTGGGCTGATTTGTGTGCCTGTTTTCTGGGAATCTGGAGCTCCCAGGAATGTCTTGGCATAGGATGACTCTCTCAAAGCAGGTAGTAGCACCAGGCGGTGAAGTGCTAAGCTGAGTTGAAGGGGATGGGGGATGGGTGTTGCCCTCCTTGCTTTGTCTTTCTTGGTCTCCAGCTTCCTCATCTACACGGGCTGGTGGAGGGTCAAAAGTGTGATCCTCATCATCAGTGCTGCTCAGAGTGAGGCTGGTGGGCCAGCAGCATCCTCATCCCCTGGAGTTTGATAGAAACACATTCCCTGGCTCTGCCCAGGCCTCCTAAATTAGAAACTCTGGGGGTGGGGCTCAGCAGTCCCTCTTGTCAGCCTTCCAGTGAAGCTAATGCACACTAAACTCTGAGAAGCTCTGACTTCTTGGGAGCAGAGCTGGGGACCTGTGAAACATCACATTTCTTGGGAGTGGCTGAGCCACCGGAAGAGCTCATGAGTTCCCCTAGCCAAGCGGTTTTGGGTCCTGGGAAACTGTAGGCCCCTTGTGTGCTTAGGATCCAAGTTGGCTTAGGATAAAAATAGCAGGTCCGGTCTTAGCAATCACAAAGCACTTCTAGGTGCTGACAGCCTGGAGTGTGTGACCTGAGAAGCCAAGGAGGATTGTGACAGGAAGATAAGACATTGTTTTGTTTACTGGGTTACCAAGAGATGCCCACTGACCGCCTGATCTAATGCGCTGAGTTACCATGAGATGTCCACTGACCCCCCCAGATCTAACGTGCTGAGTTACCAAGAGAATGCCCACTGACCCCCCAGATCCTCAAGCATCGAGTTACCAAGAGATGCCCACTGACCCCGCAGGTCCTCACACACCGAACTGCCACAAGCATGAACACGTCTCACCGGTGGAAGGAAAGCAGCCGCTCAGGAGAGTCAGGGACCTGGAGACTCTTCCAGATGGAGGAGGCTGGACCACGGAGAATGCACAGTTCTAGAGATGTTGTGGGGGTTGCAGGCAGGGGAGACTTGAGTGCCCACTGGCTGGAGATGTGCAGGCAAAAAAGGCCCAAGGCTATCCTCTTCATCCCCGGGGGGTGTTCCGATGTTGACAGCATCTCTATAGGCCCAGATATTCTAGGGTTTGTGCCTTTTGTTCCAGCCTGCAGTTGACCTCCTCATGGCCTCCCTTTCCCAGTGTGGGGAGGCCATAACCTCCAGAATGAGGAAAGCCCTCCTGTGTGGATCTGCCACTTCCTGCTGAGAAATGCCTCCACTGGGGGGAAAATGGGATTAATTTTTAGTGGAAGCAGCAGTGGCTGAATGTGCAGTTTTCAAATTGTTGACTATGATATTAAGTAACAAGCAGACTCCTGTCCAATGGATGTTATTAAAATTAACTGTTTTAGCACTACATTTAGAATCAAAACCAATCTGTCACTCCTAAATTGGTTTCTTTCAACTGCTATTTGCGGGTAAAATGAACAGTTTTAACAATTACATCTCCAGTGCAAATCATAAACTTGATTTACAGGAAAACACTTAATTTACTGCATTTGACTGTGCACCAGAGCTGCCAATTATCTGACTGTAAATTTCCTGGCTTGGTGATTTGCTTCTTTAGACAGCAGCGTTGGTCCTGTTGTCTCACTCACCTGTGGGCCCAAGGCCCTACCTGGGGTTGTCGACGCCGATTTTTTTTTTTCTTTTTAGAGTTGAGGTTTTTTTCTTTTTAGAGTTCAAAGGTAGATGGGGACCTCTACCCAAGGCCCCTCTATTCTTTGCTTTTTCTGGGAAAATATTGAGGGGAATGCTACTGCTACTTACCCCAATCTGGTGAGCTATTGAAGAGGACAATCAGAGTGTTTGGGCAGGAAAGCCTTGGAGAAAACTAATAAATCACTCACTCATTCATTTGCTCATCAAGCAGTTGATTAAGCTGTTGTATTTTTGGGGTGAGGTGCATCCTCTGCCGTCCCTGCCCTCAGTGACTTCTCAGTCTAATACGAAAGATGCGTTGGATAATACCTCTTTGTGATACAGTACATCAAGCCATTTGATTATTGACTGTTAGGGAATTGAAGTGCTAGGCTGCTGAAGGCACTAATTCTGCTCCATGGTATTGCAGTGGGGAAGATTAGATGCAGAAGTTCCACTTCAACTGGGTCTTGAAGGGTAAGTAGGAGTTTCTTTGGTAGAGGAGAAGTTAGGGCACTCAAGGCAGACGGAACAGCATCAACCAACTGTTGTTGGCACAGGATAGCAGGGTACTCTCAGTGAAAGGCTCTTTAGTCTGGCTTGGTAGGAGGGGAGGGAACAGCACAAGGGAGTGGGTGACGTGACTGTTTGGAAGGAAGACTGGGGCCAGGATACCTCATTTTAGGAATTTGTATCCTGTCTGGTTTATAGTTGAACCCCTTTTCCAGCTAAGCAAATGGGAGTACAAAGTATTGAGATGATCCTGGTATGTCTGGTCACTTGAACACCAAGAAGTCATAGGATGGAAGATGGAGGATGGTTTCTGGTATTTTGAGAAGCCAGGAAGCATATGCAAACCATATGCAAATTAGATGCAAGCCAGCACCTGCTCTGTATTGTGTTGTCAGTGCTGGCATTCTGCAACAGGGAGGGTCCTGGGCTTTGCAAAAAAGGTGAGACGGACTTCTTGTGACACAGGCTGAGTTATGGGGCACACCATGTGGCTGCATATTAAATAAAATTGTCCAAAACGCTCTCTGCCAATGGCCTTTCCTTTGGAGGAAGTGCCCCACAGGAAGAGAGAGAACAGACTTTAGGTTCCAAAGGGCAGATGAAGTCTCCAAGATTGCACACCACCCCCCAACCCCCTCAGGATTTTGAGAATTTTCTTTCTAAAGACGTTGAAAGGAGGATTCTTCCCTGGTGGCATAATGGGTAGGACGCAGCACTGCAAGATGCTGTGAGTTTGATCCCTGACCCCCGGAGCTGATCCACATGGAGTGGCAGACCTCTCCTGACCCATCTGCTACTCCCCACTCTGTCCTGGACCACCTTTCAATCCTCTCACTGCCTCCGCACCTCTGGCCTGTACCCCAGTTCTGTATGCATAAATAAATAAATCTTAAAAAAAAAAGTTGAAAGGAAAGGTTGGTGTGGAAGGCTGGCCTGGGAGGCTGGGGCCTGTTCTCCCCTCCTCACGCCCCCTCCTCTGTGCTCAGGGCCTCCTCAGGGAGGGGGTCAGAGGCTCTAGGGAGCCCAGAGTCTGTGGTTTTCTGCTGAGGCCCTCTTGAGCACCTCCTGAGCCCCTTCTGAGCCTCAGCTGGTGATAGCAAAGGTGATGGTGACAGGGGCTGCTTCTCTTCAGGGGTTTTGGGGTTAGCTCCTCTGCCTTCTTATACCTGTGTTGAGTAGCTGCTGTGGGCTGGGATTCCTGGGACCACATAGAGCAGAGAGAGAAAACTGGGGTGTAACCCAGAGGCATTATTCTGGCCAAAGCCTTTCCTTAGGAATTTTATCAAAAAATGTGGCAGGACACGACCTCTGTCCCATGTGACTTGTGTGTGTGTGTGGGGGGTGTGGTGGTGGAGCACCGTGCATGAACCCCAGAACCTTGTAGGATTGACCCCTCCTAATTTACTGCATGCCCTTGGATAAGTCCCCTCTACAACTCCTTTGTAATCCAGAGGCCAAACCAGATATTTCATGTAGGATGTTTCCCTGTTAGAGTCAGCCCCTCTTGACCTGATTCATTTGGGGCAGAGCTGCTGATGAACATTCTAGAGGGTGGTATGGGTGTCCTGATGAGACAACAACTTCAGGTCCTTGCCACCCGTTGGAGGGAGGGAAACCTGGATAGCTGGAGGGGCTCGCTGAATATGAGTCCCGGGAGTCCACAAGGGGGTGGCCTACAGCCCGGCCTACTCTTCCCCATGATCTTCCCCGCTAACACATTCCTCAGGTCTCCATCCTCTCTCCCTCTTTCCCTGTTCTCTCCCTCTCTGTTCTCCTTGCTTGCCTGACTTGTTCTCTCTCTTGCCTTCTCCGGGGCCCATTGTCCTTTCTCTGCTCCTGCCTGGCCTCTCTGTCTCCCTGCAGTGAAGACCCCTTCCCACTAGTCTTCCTGTGCTTACTTGGCTCCCTAAGCCAGGTTCCCCTTCCTCTTCTCCATGTTTCTCCCTGCCTCGAACTTTCTCTTCCCTCTGTATCTTCTCTCCATCTGTATCTACTCGCCCATCCTCCCCCACCCACTTTCCCCTACCTGCCACCCAAATCTTGAGCCCATTGGGGAAACTGAGGAAGGTTCTCTGCTGAGAGTGGGAGGGGCAAGAAGGGAGTTAACTGAGAACAACCAGTCTTCAGCAGGTGGCACTGTTGGGTGGCTTTTGCTTGTGAAACCTTTTAACACTGACAAAAACATGGAAATCTATTGGCATTTGAGAGCCTTCTATTTTTTTTTTTAAATAAAAATAATGACTCTCATTTCCCGGGCATCATTAAACAAGGTGCAGTGTGTGTGTGTGTGTGTGTGTGTGTGTGTGTGTGTTATGAGGATGTATGAATGCGGATGTCTGCACGTGAGTCTATAGGCTGGAAGTATAGGGGTGTGTGTGAGCACATGCCCAGGCCAGTAGTGTCCATGTCCATGTGAGGAATGACCTCATGTGTAGTGGGTTTTCACATCGGGACCAGCGTGGACCGAGGTGAGGTGTGTCTATTTTGGCGCTCAGCAGTGATGGACTGCTCCGTGTGGTTTCTAGAGTGTGAACGTGTTGCTGCAGGAGAGTGTTTGTGGGGGTACAATGTGATGTACTGGCATTTTTACACATGCCCACTGACAGAAGCTTAATATAGTGGCTAAGAGAATGGAGCCATAGAATTAACCTCTGTGTTTAAATTCCGGCTTTGCTTTGACAGCTGTGTGATTTTAGTTTAATCACTTAACATCTCTGACCTTCAGATTCTTCATCTGAAAAGTGAGCTACTAGCAACATCTACCTCTCCAGCTGACTGTGAAGATACAGTTGGATCGTCTGTGTCAAGGGCCTGGCACAGCTGAGTGTGGGGTTTGCCCAGTGAGCTTAGATCACTGTGTGAGTGTGAGGGTGGGAGAGCACAGCCTTCTGCTGCCAGCTTCCCTGGCAGGACCCAGAGGCCTACAGTGCTGTTCTGTCCAGGACCATAGAGAGGGCAGCAGGGTGGGGAGAGGACAGTGGGGCCCTGGGTGTGTCTGCTCAGCACCTGGGTGGGCAGAAGCAGGACTGGAATGAGCCTCACAGTGGAGACCCAAAGGGCACCGATTCTAGCAGCTCACAGAACAGGAGGGGAGGCGTGCCTGAGAAGGGACAATGACAAGTCAGGCCCTACCCTGCCTACCCCTGCCTCGCGGGCCAGTGTCTGAGGTTGTAAAGCCAGGTGGAGCCCAGACTGACACCCAGAGACAGCAGAAGAGAGCTTGGTCCCCGAGTTCGTGCTGCCTGACCCCCACAGCCTGTCTCTTGTCTTTCTTCTTTTCATGATGGTGACCTTCTCTCAGCGTGGGAAGTGGAGGGAAGGATACAAATGATTATCTATTCATGTGTAACAATCATTTCAAAACTTGATGACTTGGATAAATTTACTGTTTCCTCATGGAATTCTGTAGATTGACTGGGCTCAGCTGGGCAGCTCTCACGCAGGGGCTCCTGTGGACTGGGCCAGAAGTCCCCTGAGGACAACTACTGCCTCCTAGGCCTGGCCATTCAGAATCTTGCCCCCACCACACTGGTCTGCACCAGTTTCCAGACCTACATCTTCAAGCAGTCCGCTGTGTTCTGGCTTTTTTGAAACCCTTCCATATTTCCTGCTTGCTAGGTTGTGTTCACCAGTGTGCTGTCCCAGAGAAGCCCTGATGCAGAGCCTGTGGGCAGATGATTCTGGAACCCTTTTTCCTGTCCCTCTCAGGGGCACGTCCTTTGTAAAAAAGAAAGCAGAATTTTCATTTAACCTGAAGTTTGCTAACTTTAAACACTGGTCCCCAACGCCCTCTTGGTACACACACTTTTTTCCAAAGTCATTTTGGAAACCTCTACTTCTTCTTTTAAGATTTATTTATTTATGCATCCAAGAACTGGGGTACAGGCAAGAGGTGGGGGGTGGGGGGAGTGAGAGATTCAACAGAGATAGAGTGGGGAGCAGAACAGGCAGATGTACTGGAATGCACTACTGAGGGGAGCAGCGGGTGGGTCAGGAGAGGTCTGCTGGGCCATGTGGGTCACCTCCCTGACCGGGGATTGAACTCATGCTGAAGCAGTTGCAGCCAGCTTCATGGTGCTGCGCTTAACCTTTTGTGCCACCAGCAAGGGCACCATTTTGGAAAACTCTTTAAGAAACATGATGTTCAAAGAAAAGGCCTCAAACCTCCCTGGTGGCGCAGCGGGTTAAAGCACTGCACTGAGAATCTAAAGCCGCTTCCGCATGAGTTCGATTCCCGCCTGCCCCGGAGGTGACCACATGGCGTGGCAGACCTCTCCTGACCCGCCCGCTGCTCCCCTCAGCAGTGTACTTCGTCCATCTGCCTGTTCTGCTCCCCCCTCTGTCTCTGGTGAAGCCTCTCGCCGCCCCTGAGCCTCTGGCCTGTACCCCAGTTCTGTATGCACAAATAAATAAATCTTAACAAAAAAACAAAAAAAACAAAGAAAAGGCCTCAAAGTCAGAGCCCAAACTTGCTTGCAGTCCCTTCTCCCTCCCCTCTGAGGCAGCCCCCTCACTATCCCCAGGACCTGAAGCCTCTCCCGCTTTCCCAGAGACTCTCAGCTCACTGCTCCAGGGCGCCGCTGTCTCCCTCTGTGGTGGGGTATCTGCTTCCTTCTCCAACCTGATGCCTGAAGCTAACAGAAATGTTGCAGGCCCAGGTGTCCTTCTAGGCCTCCACATTTCCTGATGCCCCACCCCTGGCTGGGCACAGCTCCACACACAGTTCACCCTTGTGGCTGGATGGGTGGACAGTGGGCACCAGGGAGAGTTGAGGCAAAGGCAGTTTTATGCTTTGTAACTGCTGGAACTTCACCCTGAGGTGGGAAGGGACCCAGGCCTCACTCTTGGCCATGGTCTAGGAGTCCCAGGATGGTAGACACTACTGGTCCATACTTCTCCCTCTGTGTTCACTTTGGTTTGAACTTGAAACCAGCACTTCTTTGCTCTCCCTAGGGACGAACAATAGAAGCTGACTTTGGCTAGAGAGAGCAGATCCCAGCTGGGCTCACAGATAACTTTTCAAGTAGTGTGGACTGGGGGTGACTTGACAGCATATTTCAGGGGCAGGCCTTAGACTCGGGGTTTTCTTTATTCTTTAGGACTTATGAGTGACTGTGCCACCTCCCAGGAAGTAACATAGATGACTTCTCCTGGAATTTCCCATCCTTCTGATTTCCAGGCTGACAGCACCCAGGCTTGCTGGGGTCCTAGGAGAGGAGAAATTTACGGACCCAGGTGTTGAGGATGGGGAGGGGGCACATGCAGAAGGGCTGCTTATGTGGTCGGGGCCTGTCCTGCCTGGATGAAGGGAGGTTGCTGTGCCCAGTCAGCCCCAGAGGCTTTGGGCTCATCCCCCACCCCTCATGCGCCACAGCTATTTTTAGCACTGGGATGTGCGAAACATGCTACAGAGAAATAGAGTGGAAAATCTGACACTCAGAGCTTCACTTCGATGGAGACAGCTCCTCCAGCCAGGCCACGCTCACAGGTCTGATTTGCATCTTTCACGTTTCTCTGAGCAGCCTGACTCTGAATTCCAGTGGATTCCCAGAGCTGAGCCATGGCCTCCTGGGCAGGGGCTGGTGTCCTGGGACTCCGCTGGCTGGGGTCCCAGGCTTCTCTTCCTTGTGTGACCGGTACATAAGTGGAGGTGGGGAGGAGGCGGCGTGGGCCTTAGGGTCCCACTATGGAGTGAAGGGGATGAAACCAAGGCCCAGAGAAGGTGTGAGGGGCCTGAGATTGCAGAGAGAGAGAGAATAACAGAGCTGGTCCTCAGGAGAGCTAGTACCTCGGGTAGTCACTGAGTCTGTGATGTCTGGGCCTGGGATGGAAGTCCAAGGTGGCCTGGGCAGGGAGTAAGGAAAGCAAAAGTGGGTACAAGCCCTACTCAGAGGAGAGGACAGCTCCTCCCAGGCTTGTGCAGTGGGCGTTCAATTACTCAGGCTTTTTCCCTTCGTTACAGAAAAAAAATTCATGCTCTTTGTGGAAAACTTAAAAATACAGATAAGCAAAGAGAAGAAAATTAAAAACACCCCTAATCCCAGGCCTTGGAGATAAACCCTGTAAATATTTTGGTATTTTGCTGGATATACTTCCTGCCAGGCTTTCCATTTTTCTTCTTTAAAGCATTTTCATTTATTTTTAATTGCCCATATAAGAATGCATTCTTGTTAGAAACATTCAAACTGCAGACCGAGCTAAAGTCTCGTTTCCCCTCCCCACCCTGGCTTCCCTTTCCTGCCAAGGTAATCACAGAATTTGGATGTGTATCATTCCTGATCTTTCCCGAAGTGTACACACACATTTGTATCTGTACACATGGAGAGACATGGTCTTATTTTTAGTGTGTTTGGATGTTTTTTCCCTTCAACCGAAATGGCATCACTCTGTATGTATTGTTCTACACTTCGAGTTTGTCACCTAAGTATTAGTCTTGGAATTCTTTGTGTCAGTACTTCCAGCTCTAACTTGTTCATTCTAACTGCTGGGTAGAATTCCTTAGCATAGATATGTCAGAGTTTATTTAGCCATCCCCCTTATGATGGGCTTTTAGATTGCTTCTGCCTTTTTTTTTTTTTTTTTCCTATCGAATGCTGCCTTCAGTGCTTCTTGGGTGAGAAAGCTTTTCTAGGATCAAAGTTGGGAAGAGAAAATGTTGATCACTCTTTTCACAATGCATTAAGAAAATGGGAGCATTTTGGACCAATTGCAGTTGGAAGCTGCATTCTGCACTTTACCATGACAGTGTTTCCCAAAGTCTGCTGGAGGCAGCACTGAGATTCAGGGAGACTCTCATAGGTGTGCCCAGGGCAGGTGGGCAGTCGAGGTTAGAAATTCACCAGTGCACATCAGTAGGTAAAGAGGCATCCTGAAGTAAAGAAACAGGTTTATCTTCATTTAGCCTGACCTCCCACTGGAGGGCGGTGGGGTGGGAACACAGGTAGTAGCAAACAGCACGGGTGACTGCCCTTGACCCGTCCATTTCAGGCCAGATGCATCCCAATTCTACCAGCCCAGACCTGCTTTTTGCTGAGAAAGGCCTTTCTTATGCTGCAGGGGCTTCCAATTCTGTCCTGTGGCAGCCGGGAGTGCTGGGAACCAATCCCTCCTTTCCCTTTACCGCCAGCCCTCGATCAGTGACTGGAGGGAGTTGGTGTATAGACGCCCCCAGCTCCCTTACCCTCTGCTATAATTTCGAGGCAAGTGTTTGACATCGGTCCCAGAGTTTATCCAGAGGAGTGAGGCCCCAGTCGCCTGTCATGATCATGATACCTAGCTTCCCTTCCCTGTCCCTCTTCCCCCCTCCCATTAGACTGTACCCCCCCTTTGGCTTTTACCAACACCTGAGCCCCCCCCCCCCATTAGACTGTACCAACACCTGAGCCCTGGGCCTGCTCCGCTGAAGACCCTTAAGACTGTGATCAGTGATTGCGTGTTTGTGGCTTCATGTGACTGTTCCAGTGGTTTGTTAAAAGGGGGTTTCCATTTATCTTTGGCAAATGGATCGAACATTACAAACAACTCCACGGTGGACATTTTTGTAGCTCAGTAGCTATACACATTCTTACTTATTTCCTTAGGGATTATTCCTGGCCATGAAACCAGTGATTCAAAGGTGTGCCTTTTTCTGGTAAGAGTGGTGTCTGCCCCTTCTTGTCCGAACACCACAGTGGGCGTAGTGCAGCCACAGAGGGCCCAGGTGTGTGTGTGTTTGTGTGTGCCCTGGGGATCCCAGAGTCCTGTAGAGACCGAGTCTCTTGTTGGGACTGGGAAAGGCCAATCAGGGAGGAAGTGCCTGGCAGGGTCCAGGGAGACAGCCGAGTGTTCACTCGGGAGAGCAGAGCTCAGAGTAAGTAGCTTGGAGTTTGCAGTTAGGGGTTACTGGGTTCTACCATTAGGGGTTACTGGATTCTACCCAGCTCCTTGCCCCTTCTCATCCTGTATTGAATCCCACCTGCCTCTCACTCCAGAAAGCTTTCCTTGATTTTTGTGGTCCTTGTGAGCCCCTCCCTGAGGCTGTGTCCCGTTTAGTCGTAATCCACGTGGTCACATCCTGCGGGTAGAGGCTGTCTGTAAGAGTCAGTGTTAAGCACATGCTTGGAGCTTAATAATCCTTAAGGGAGAGCTTTGGCTGAGGCGCTAGGCAAAGGAACTGAATCCTACCTTTGTGGCTGACTCCTGTGAGGACCCCTGGGCCTCAGGGCAAAGGCCCTGAGGTGGGTTTGGGTAGAAGTGTACACAGTGTGGGCCTGTTCTCTCCCTTCCCGGCTTCTTTCCAGGCAGTCTCCGTGCCAGGAGCGCCGGAGGCTGGGCTGTCTGCATGCTACATAGGGCTGCGAGTATCAGTGTGCCTTTCTTTTTATCCTTCCAGGTGCAGGTTGCCAGAGACAAATATACCCTCCATTCCCAGCCCCTCGATCTGTCTAAACACAATTTGACATGCGTTGCTATTAGCTTAGCACCTTATCAAATAATGCGGCCTGATCGAGATAAAAGGTTTTACAACCCTTGCTGCCTTTGTTTCTGCCTGCATTCACCCGCCGAGACAGCTAATAATTACCACCAAAGACAAAGAGAAATCTATACGCTCAGCGTCGAGGTTCCTGTGTGCATGTTAAGCAGCAGCCTGAGGAGACAGAGCGGAGGAGATGGCCCCAAAAGCAGCCTGTGCAGACCAGACTGGGTCTTGCTCCTCACCTGAGAAAGTGGCCCATTGGGTTCTGGAACCTTGGGCCAGCTGGTTGCAGTGTGGTTGCAATGTGGGCCAGTTGGTTGCTGGTGGTTTGATATTGTCCAAACCTGGAGGTGAAAAGAGAGGTGGAAGGTGGGCCCCAAGGGCCCAACAAGCCTGTCATGGCCTGGTAGGTAGGCTGGGAATACGTGGAGAGGCAGGGGGTGCTGCTGTAAAGGGCACGGCCTGGCTCAGGGTGCTGGGCACCTGTGTTTCTGTCTGGCTTTGCTACTGGGTCATGCCATGACCTTGGGTAAATGGCTTGTTCTAGATGGGCCTCAGTCTCTGCATCTGTAAATGGGACTCCTCAGGCAGTGCTGGAAGTCCCGGGAGCTTGGTTTTAGGGTTAGCATGACTTCTCCATGTGGGAGAGGAGTCTGGTGGGATGAAGTTTACGGGCATTTTAGGAATCTCTGTCCTGGACAGTGGATGCCTGAGCTGGTGTCTTCCTGGGCATCTATTCTCTGGCCAGCCAATTTGGGATACTGAGTGTGGAAGCTGTCTTCAAAGGAAGCACTTTGAACTGACTGAACAACTTCTCCAGGGAGGCAGTTATCACCCCAGAACCAATCAACAGATAGTGAGATGAGAGTTGGGAGCAGAGGGGTGACCACTGCAAATTTACACAGTCTGAGAAGTCTTCCTGGAGGAGCAGAGCATGACTGAGGCCAAGGCAGATGGGCTGGGGTTACTGAGTGTGGTGTGCGCAGCAAGAGCTGTGATGTTCTGAGTGTTTGTGTCCCCCCCGTTCTCATGTTGATACTTAAACCCTAAGGTGATGGCATTAGAAGGTGAGTTAGGTCATGAGGGCAGAGCTCTTGTAAGTGGAATCAGTGTTTATAAAAGAAAGCCAGAGAGCTCCTTCCCCTCCCACCATGTGAGGACACAGAGAAGATGGAATCTCTAAAATGTAAAGAGGGCTTCACCAGGCACTAGGTCTACGGTGTCTTGACCTTCAGCTTCCAGAACTGTGAGAAATAAATGTGTCGAAGGCACCTGGTTGACAGTACCCGGAGGCTAGGAGTGATGAGGATATCACCAAGACAGGGTGCAGGGATTGTGAGTCTCTGGTAGAATGGTCTGGATTCGAGCATCTATGGCAATGGCCAACTCCCAGAGTACAAACATTTCCCAGGAATGAAGTGGCTGCCTGGATTTCCTTCTTACCACAGCCCTGGCCTGCTGTGGGGAGCAACAGAGCCGGTGGTGGGCCAATAGATGTTTAACAAGTAGTTCTCTGGGGGGAAATGTACCCTTATTTGTAGCATTCCATCATGACTAATTTCAAGCTAGCTATAGGATATCGCCAAAAAAGGCGCCGAGAAGAGATGGACTCTTATGTTTGGATATGAACTGGCTCCAGAAAACTACAAGCTGGCACAGTGTGAGAAGTGAGCTGAGATACTCGCCGTGTATCAGGACTCAAGCAGCACACATGCCACTCCCCCCTACCCCCCACAACCTGTGGAAGTCATCACTAATCAATCATGTCTCTGCTGAGTCCAGGATCCTTCTAATCAGAGTGCTCTAATGACCAACTGATCAGGGTTGGTTTGTGAAATGACAGCTCCTTGCCATTGTTGATCTACACTAACCTCTTCAGTGTAGAGATGAGGCCTAGACAGGGAAGGAGATTTCCCCAAGTTCATGCAAACAGTTTGGAAAAACAGAGGCAGGAAGCACCGTGGTGTGCTTCCCAGGCCTGTACTCTCCAGTGCTGCTGCAGTGTCTTTCTTGGAGAGCAGCAAAAAGGGAAAACAAGCCTTGCTCGTAAGAGAGATAATTTGGGGCCTGCAGTGGGCAGATCTCTTCCACAAAGGTCCGGCCATGAAACAGGGACGAATCCTGGCCTTATCTCAAACTCTCACTGCCAAGATCTGTCAGCCGGAAACTGCCAGTTTTGCTCTGTGCCCTTCCTTGGGGTTCATGAGTGTGTGAGAGCCAGTGTACATGTCAGCTTATGCAGACTTAAACACCTCTGCACGCACACAGGGACATGTTTGTATTTTCTATTAACTGGTGAAAAACTTGGAGCCCTCCCTGGAGAGCAGCGGCCCCTCCAGAGAGCCTCCCGTCTGCCTCCCAGATTTATAGTCAGAGCCAGCACTGAGTCCGGATTTGCCCCGAGATTGGCTCTGGGCCAGCCAGCTCAGGGTGGAGAAGCATCTGACTTGCTTTCTTTTTCCTTCCCCTTCTCTGCTCCTTGGCACAGCCACCCTCAGACCGCGTTTCCCTGAGGTTGCCTGCTATGCCTCCTGCTTGGTTTCTCTCCGTGCTCATCTTCCTCCTGGCTCGGAAGGCAGGACCGCTTCCTTTCAGTAGAATAGGCCGTAGGTCACTTGCCCCAGCTGGGGCCTATCCTATCCCCCCGTCTTACTCTCGCTTCCCTGTGCCTCTCTGTGGAGCTGTCAGATCTTCCCGGGGAATGCAGGATTGTGGGCGCCCCTTGTGTGGCTAGCAGGTGTCTACCTGCGTCACAGCTAGAGGCTCTGGCTGATGCAAGTGGGAAAGACAATTTATTAAAAAGCAGCAAGGGCTCGCTGAGTTTCAGGAAGCCCAAGGAACCAGGTGCAGGAGTAGGCAGGGCCCCAAGGCAGCCAGGAGGCAAGCACAGTCCTATCGCAGAGGCCTTTCTGCATGGCGCTGCCAGCTCTGGGCCCTGGCGTGAGCTGTTTGTGTAGCTGCTACAGCCCCCAACAGTATGGCAGCGCTATGCTTTTTTTTTTTTTCCAGTGTCAGTGTCTTCAGCCCACATTCAAAATGTGGCTTCCTCTCACCAGTGACGACAGTTGGGGAGCAGGGGAGCAAAAGGGAACGTAAACCTCTGGCTCTTTCTCTTCATGATGCCCAAAAGACTGAGGAAAGCCTTGCTGGAGGGAACGTAGTAGGGTGATTCCTGAAGGAAAAGTGAGGATGAGGAATCAGACCAGACCAATAAAGGGAATGTGGATGAGCAAGAGGACAACTGAGGCTTAACCCAGTTGGGCCCCCAAGAGTGTGAGGGGCATATCTGGGCATCAGATTTCTTCAGGGTAATGTGCTGAGGCCTGTGCCCATCAGCCCTGGTCCCTTCTTCCTGGGGCATGTCAACTCCCCAGAATTCCACGCTGCCATCCTCACAGGACAGGCCACCTTCACCTGGAGAAGCTGGGAGGCCCTGGCACCACCCAGAATTCGTCTCACAGGGTGGACTGGGAGACGAAACAAGGTAACTGTGGTAGGTGCTGACTGGCCTGTTAGATCTCTCCCATCTCCCCAAGGATGTGCAAGGGTTCAGGGTCTCTATAGGGATTCTGTATGGCATCCTGGTGGAAGTGAGGTTGGGCCCTAAGGCGCTGACTCCTCAACCTCATTCTGCCTTTTTAAATTGCACATCCCCACAGGGTCAGTGGAGACTGTGCTGGACTCCAGCTGCACCCAACCCTCCTTCATGGGAGCCTGGTTATTCCGGTACAGGGCTCCTGACCCTGAGATGACTGGCTTAGGAGGGGTCTGAAAGGCCTCATGCGCATCCCTAGTTATGTCGATGGGTCTTGCCACAGCATCCCAGGGTGACTTCTGGGAGGAAATTTATAACCTGTTTTTGAATCATTAATTTTGCAAAGAGCACAGGCCAGGTGGGTCCCAGGTGGACCTGGAGTCTGCATGAGCTGGATGGAGGGTGGCTAACCTACTAGGAGCCTAAATTAGGAGGGCGTCCCTGCCCTAAATTAGGGTGTGGGCCGGTGCCCTGGGCAGGAGCTGAGACTTTCAAAGCTAAGTGGAAGGCAGCTGGGAGGGCTAGGCATGGGGAGGGGAGAACGCGCAGCCTCTCATTGTCAGGCGGTGCACACTCTTCTGGACCAAGTGCGATTTCTTGGGCACTGCACTGGCTCAGAGAGTGGACTGTGCTCAGTGTCACTGTCGCAGCGCTGCCCTTCCTAACTGCTGATGCAGCTCTGCCTTGGACCCTCCCTTGTCCTTTATCTGGCCTGCAAACTTGCCTGCATCCCAATTGGCTCCGTACTGAGGAGTCTGCTCTGGGGGGTGGGGATGTCACCTCTGGGTAAGCCACCCTCAAAGCAGGATCTATAGCTGCCTTTGGACAGCTGTCCTCCATGGGAGGTGGGTGGGCCTGTGGCCCTGCCCCTGGGAAGAACATGGACATTTACCAAATTCCAGATGTATGTGCGTTCTTTAATGCCTTTTTTTTTTTTTAAGATTTATTTATTTGTACATACAGAACTGGGGTGCAGGCCAGAGACTCAGGGGTGGTGAAAGACTTCACCAGAGACAGAGTGGGGAGCAGAACAGGCAGATCGACGAAGTACACTGCTGAGGGGAGCAGCGGGTGGGTCAGGAGAGGTCTGCCACGCCATGTGGTCACCTCCGGGGCAGGCGGGAATCAAACTCATGCGGAAGTGGTTTCAGCTTCTTAGTGCAGTGCTTTAACCGGCTGCGCCACCAGGGAGGGCCCTTTAGTGCCTTTTTTTAACTTTCTCCTCATAATAGTTGTAGTTCCACTCAATGGTATGAAGCCTTTTTCCTTTGTCTTAGATGCTCTTGCCCAAAGCTATCCAGACAGTAAGGGCAGAGCTGGCAGCCTCGGTCTGGGTCTTTCTGTGTCTGTGATGCTTTCCTGAGGGAGAGATCAATGAAGTTGAAGGTTGAACCTTAATACTAGTTTTCTTGGGTAAGTCTTGGAGATCATTTGTGAGGATCTGCAAGGCTCAGGGGAGATCCTGTCATTCCCTCTCCACTTTACTCTCTCAGATTCCAGAGAAGAACTAGCGTTCTCCGAAGGACTGGGATCACATGGCAATTTGTTTAGGCCTCCAGCATCCTCTAGAACTGGAAGTGACCTTAAAAACTTCGTTTATACCCCTACTTTACAGAGGAGAAAACCGAGGCTAGAATAGAGAATTGCTTCAAATTTCTCCTGAGTAGAAAAGAAGGCTGGTTTCAGCCCCTGAGCAATCCTCATAAGCTTGAAGACCCAGACAGGGTGGGGAGGGCTCAGCGGATGGATTTTTCTGGAAATCCTGCAGGTTGGTGTTTCGGTGTTTAAATGGTATGCCTCTTGAGATTTGAGCTCATTCTTATGTCTCCTCATAGCTGCAGAAAACCAAGCCTGGCACTGTAATCTGGCATTTGGGAAGGTAACACAGTGGTCTGGAGTTTCTGAGGCTGGCAATGGCAGAATGGAGAGCCTTGGATTGTGGACTTTTGGTCCAGCCTCCTTCCATAGCCTCCCTCTTGTGTAAGCAGAAAACACATGGACTACAAGGTTCTCCCAAACTTTGGAAGAAGTTCCAACTTGGGGCTACAGGATTCTAGAATCCTAAAATACCTTACGTTTGGAGACCACCTACTTCTAACACAAATGTCCAATCTTCAATGCTTCTAGTTTGGGGAGCTCACCCTTTCCCATTGTTGTCCACTCCAGTTGATAATTCTTTATTCCTTGCACCTGATTGACATCAATCCGGGCTCAAGGTCACTTAGGTCCCTATTGGCTGATCTCCCTGACCACTTCATGATCAGTGGTGGTGATTCTTTGGGCATGCCTTTCTTCCCTCTTGCAGACTCCTAGCCTTCTTGAAAGTGGGGGAGACAGAATTTGAATCATGGTTCTCCATTATCTTGTGACCTTGGGCTTAAGACTTAGCTTTCCTGTGTCCTTGATTTCTTCATTTGTAAAATGATGGTAACTTTATTGGATTGTGTGGAGATTAAATGGGAAAAGGTCTGGGAAGTGCTAGCTTGTTGGCTGGCACAGAGTAAGAACGCAATATATGTGAGGTAGCATTATTATGACCTTATTTGTAAGCGAGGGATGGTTGCACCTGCCTTGCAGAGTCATCTTGAGGATTAAATGAGATGCTCCACATAAGTGCTGAGCACAGATTTTAGTTATAGGGAAGTTGGTAGCAGTGTACTTTATCACTCACATTTCCATCACAAGGTCCTGCCGGTGGAGCGTGGGAAGCATGAACTTGAAGATGCCACTTTCCTGACACATATCTGAGACTTATCCAGTCCTCTTTAATTCTAAAATCTGAATTTCTTTTTCATTCTTTACTTTCCCCCAAAGGCTGGGATCCATCTTGCTGACATCTATCAATTAGGATATTTTCAGCTGCACTCCCTAGAAGAAACAAAAAACAACTTAAAGGATAGGTAGATTTATCTTTGCACATACAAGAACAGCAGTGTGATAGCAGAGTGTAGTGGAGCTGAAAAAAATTTAGTACCCAAAGATGGCCTGAGATGAAATACTTGCTAACTATAAGAACTTGAGCTAGTTACTGAAGTTTTTTGGGATGTCAGTTTTAACTTCTGTAAATGCTTAGCAGGGTACCTTCTGAGCTGGGCTCTTGTGAGAGTTAAATGGGTTAGCAAAGTATTTGGAGCGATGCCTGGCTTATGAAAGTATTAATTCGTGTTAACTGTTATTTATACCAGAACTAAGATACCTTTGGGGTTCATTGATATGGGGATTTAGTGGTTTTAGTAAGGCACTAGATTTTTTCCAATGCCTGTTCTGCCACTGTCATTTTTTACACTGCCTCCTTGCCACTGACTGTCCTCAAACTTGTGACCTCTTGGTGCAAAATAGCTGCAGCTGCACCAAGCATCACTCCTCATACCTACTGTCCAAGTCAGAAGAGAGAATATCTGTTTTTGGAGAGGGAAACTTCCCTAAAGTGACTTTCTTGACTAGAAATGTCTAGATCCATTGGCTAGAAATGTAGCAAATGCCTAAATTAACCACAGGGGAGAAAAGGATGGAATTGTTGTGACTGGCTGAGCCTGTCCTAGATTCATCTTCCTAAAACTTCTCCTGGACCAACCCCTCCTGGACCTGAGGAAGGGGTGTGGAATGAAGAATCAGCCGACAGTGCCTGCGTTGGGGTAGCGTGTGGTGCTGCAGCATTGTGGCAAAGGACCTACCATCCCGCAGAGCCTAAAATAACTTCTTTGGCTAGTTCTAAAGGCCGTGCTGAATTGGGGCTGGCTGCCATCAAGGCTACTGGGCATAGTTCAGATAGAGGTTTGGCAAAGAGCATGCCAGGGGCTGAACTTCATCCTGCCCACAGTCCCTCACAGCAGTAACAACTTCCACTTATTCAATTCTAACTTTGCTGTTTCTTCCCCATAATGACAGAGGTAGGCACTATTTTGATCTTCATTTGCAGATGAAAAGACAGAGAGAGAGAGGTTAAGTAACATGCTGTAGCAGATATGCTGGTGCCTGCCCATAACCCTTTGGTCCTTCCGGAAACCAACACCTGCCACCCTGGTGGACAATGGCTAGAGGTGCTGATGGCTTCCTACATAGGCAACCTGGGAGTGCCTGGGAGTTAATGAGCCCAGTAACAGCCCACAAGTATCGATATTTGGCTTCCTTGATCCCCCAGAGGATACTTCTGAGCAGGTATAGTCTATAGTCTCATGAAGCATGTAGGACAGTGGTAACTTGCTCACAGTTGGACACACGTGTGACTTCTCTCTTTGCTGTCTTACTTACCTGCTTGCTCCTTTGAACATGCTGGGTTCATCTCCCCCAAATCTGGAGCACAGAGGCTGCTTTCTGTTTAATCCGGACTGAAGTCCTTGTTAAAGTTGCAGGGTTAGTCTGTTATGCTGCTGGGATACACACCAGGCTGCCAACCTGAAGTCGGAGCTCTGGCCACTAAGTCATCTGTCATCAGAAGAATCAAAAGAGAAACAGGAAAGCCAGAGCCTCAACCCCAAGCCCCACCTGTCTTCAGCCTGCCCACCTCCCCCCGTGGCAGCGATCTGCCTGTGCAGTAGCCAAACTGGTGTTTTCTGTGTGCCAGGGCCTCTTGGATTCCAATAGCTCACCCTGGTGGCTCATAAAACTGCCTGATGGGATGGGACCATCTAGTTCACAGTGACCTGTGAACTGAATTGAGGATCAATTTGGCCTTCCCCACTTGGCTTCAAAGGAGTGATTATGGACCATCCAGGAAATAATACATTTCATGGAAAAGACCGTAATTATGGAGTATTGAGTAAATAATATGTGCTTTTTAAAAGTCTGCAATTATGTATTTATCCTATCTGTAATTAGGGAATTTTTAAAGGGTGCATTATAGGTAATTTAAAAATAAAATAATGACACCACTCAAAACAGACAGCCCCAAACAAAGACAATTCAGGCCACCCCCAACTCAGCTGAGTGATGATTTTAGGCGGAGCCACTGTCCTCAGCCTCGGGGAACACAGGAGGCCCATGTTTGGCCTGGGGTGGGGGGAGGGTGTGAGATGAATTTGACCCCAATCTTGGTTTGGCCACTAAAATCCTCTCCTTGACAAGTCTTTTCCTCTCCTTGACTAGTCTTTTCCTTGACAAGCTCAGTCCTCAGAGATTTCTTACTCTCCTGATGGCCAACAAGCCACCTCAGGATGTAGCAGCTTTTCTCATATTCACTCATGGGAAATCTGTGCTTGCCCAGCATGGTAGCCACGAATCATTTGTGTAGCCATTTAAATTGAAATGAATTCAAACTTTCAGCATTTTAACGTTCAGCTCCTCATTTGTACTAGCTACATTCAAGGGCTCCATAGCCACAAGGCTGGTAGCAGTTGGGTTGGGTAGTGCAGAAATAGAACATTTCCATCACTGGAGAACATTCTACTGGCCAGTGTGGCCTATGAGGTCCATACCTGGTCTTGAACAGTTACAGTGAGGGGAAGCTCGTTTCTTTTTTCTGGACAGTTCCTCCCCTTCAGTCTGCCTGGTGAGTGCACATCAGGGAAAGTCAGCCTTTCCCTGAAGCCTCTCTGATGTCCAATGGCCACTGCACCCTTCCCTCCTCTTGTACCATGATGCTCTTCTGCTCATACCATTCTCACTGTAGCATCTCCTGACTCTGGCTGTCCCTGTCTCCTTCATCTTGTGAAACCTCCCACACCTTCATTCCAGACCAGGATCTAGAATGTTGGTAGGGAAGTCTCCGTGCAAATCTGCTGTGAAAGACCTTATTCCTTCTACATCTGCTGTGTTCCATGGCTCAGTGGTCACATCTGTCTTGTTGCTTATCTTGGGCACATAAACAAACGCAAATGCAGTGTCATAAGAGCAGTGACCTTGTCCTGCCCGTACTGCCAGATGTAGCTCTTGCTAGCTAGCACTTGTCACTGCTGGCAGCACGAAGTGGGTGATGTGGGGCTGTGAGGGGAAGGCACCGACAGGCAGAATGTGAGGTGCAGGTCCTGACTGGTGCCTGTCCTGGTGATGGGGCTAGGAAGCAGGGCAGACACTGGGAGCAGTGTGAGACTGATGCCTTTATGGGAAGTCCTGGAGAAACTGGAAGGCAAGAATGCCGGGTGGCAGCCAGGACCTGGCCAAGGCGCTGCCAGGTGGACAGGCCAGAAGAAGTGAAAACGGGACACCTGGAGATGCGTCCCCAGCAGCAGATCTTCCCCTCCTGGCCTTGATCCCCTTGTTCCCTCAGCGGAGTTTCTGGGAAGTTATGTTGGCCTGGGAGATCAGCGGTATCTTAGAATGGCAGGTGAATCAAGGCTGCCATCCCTCCAGAAGGCAGAACTCCAGTGACATGTCCCCCAACCCTGGCTTAGCCTCTTTCCTGAC
>NW_004567112.1:32908792-32995420 GCF_000260355.1 Condylura cristata | reverse complement strand
AAGCGGGCATAGTGAGCGTCCCTTCCTGAGAAGGTGTGCGGGTGTGGCGCCTGGCACGCAGTAGGCGCTCGGGGAGTGCCACAGTAGGTCCAGAGTGGCACCAGTGTGTGGCGGCAGATGGGCCGGGAGGGGCTTGGGGATCTGACACATCCTCTTCAGCTGGTAAGGGCAGGCGGAGCTGGGGCTGTAGCTCACTCCAGGCTCCTGTTTACAGCAGTGCTGGGAGCTGGTGCCTCCTCATTTGTGTCCCGTCAGCACTGGGCTATTAGGTAAATCTTGCCTGAATAGCTGTGTGCCATTTGGAAAGGAACCTGTCAGGTCCGATCAGAATCCTGAGACAGGTTGTCACGGCAGAGAAGGCAGCGTGAGTCCCTCATCAGTATGCCTGCCCCCACCCCTCTCTGCAGGGCTATTAAGGAGGGTTAAGGACCCCCTTGTCACACTGTCATTTGGGCATGCTCACTCGTTTCCACCTGAGCCCCTCGGTTCCCACCAAAGCTGCTGTCAGTGCTGTTGGAGAGGGAAGGGGGCTGGCCCTTCACCTGTTCTTGCCACCCCAAGCGCCTCTGGCATGACAGAGTGAGACCAGTCGTACCCAGAGAGATCCTGCCACCAGCTATCATCTGGACTTTGGCCACTGTGGTAGACCCTCACCGTCCCTTCTGATCGGCTCTCTCCCTGACCCTGGTCTTGTGGACTTCCAGGTCATGTGCTTGCCTTTCTCCGGGGCTGTCTGAGTGCAGGGTGGCTTCCTCCAGACAGCCGGGCACTTCCTGTGCCCCAAAGTCACTGGTTTGGGCAGCTGCCAGAGTCAGATGACCCCTCTCCTTATCTGAGCAGACCCTCCCTGTCTTCTTTGTGCAGCAGTCTCTCACCCTTCGGCTTCTCTCCTCATCAGTTGGCCTCCTTCGAGCTCTTCTCTATTGCTGGACACTATTTGCCTGGTTTCACTTTTTTTTTTTTGGGAAACAGTATTCCATCGTAGTTATGAATATGACTTTTAGAGGCACACTAGTAGGGTTCAAATCCCAAATGTCCTTCGGCAAAGCTCTTCACCTCTCTGAGCCTCTTTCCTCATCTGTAGGCAGAAGGGATCGCCCCACCTCATGGGTGTGGATAAATGGCCTTGTGAGGCAGTGGCACTGAGTAGGGAGCCGACCCTTGCTAGCCCTTAGGATCAAACTTTGACCTCTGAGTTCTCTCATAGGAAGGAGTACTCTGACCCTCTTTCCACCCATGTCTGTGGGAGAGAGGCTGACAGGTGAGAGAGAGAAGAGAGGGTGGGAGCAGTTTATTTTGGGAATATAGGAAAGATGTGATCTGTTTCATTGTACTCCCTTCAGGCCTCTACACTCCCCATCCAAGCCCAAATGCTTTCCTACTCCCTCCCCCCAAAAGGGATCCCCAGGCTCCAGAATGTGGATACATAAACCTTGGGCCCTGAGGCAGGTGCCAGCCACAGGAGTAGTGGGTTTACAAGGTAAGGGCGTATAAGATGTGACAGGCCCGGAATTAGCAATGCAATTCCTCTGTCATTTTTATCATTGGCCCCTGCAGGGAGGAGCTGATTAAATGGATATTCAACTCTTTGCATTAATGTGCATCCAGCTTCAATTTGCATTTCATTAGCCGCACAAAAAGCATAATTTTATTATTTGCCGTTGGAAAGCAGATCTCTGCTAACAAGCAGCTACACGCTGTTACTGAAATATGATGTGACTGACTTCCTCTGCTGTCTTGCTCACTCTTCTGTCCTCTGCCCCTCTGCAGACTTCTGGCTCTCTGTCGATGGGTGGCACACTGTGATCTTGGCTTTATCATGACCCACTGTGTTCACATTTTAGCCCCTATTCCCCAGGGGGTGTCTCTGCCTTCCTGCGGCCACCAGAGGGGGACCCACCCTCTCCATTTTTTGATGTATCTAGGGAGCCAACGGTTGATGGCTATGGATTTCCTGGACAGTCACTGTATTATAAATAACAATAATGTCACTCCTGCTCAAGCACCGTCCTAACATCCCCATTGTTGTTGCTATTACCACTATCTCTACCATTCTTACCTTCATCGCCACCTCCCCTCACACCTCTATCATCACTACCTTTACTTCCTCCACCATGTTTGTGTTACCATGGTCACAACCACCATTTATCACCATCACCATCATCACCTCCACCACCACCATCACTACCACAACCACAGTTGTCATTCCTGTCACAACTAATCATCTCCACCACTGCTGTTGCAATCTTTATCATCAGTTTCAATCCCATCACCATCATACCACCACCTCTACGTCATGCAGCATGCTAACACTATTCTGGTCAATGATCACAACATTAAGACTATTCCCATCATCATCATCATCATCTCCCTAGCTACTTCTACCACCATCACCACTACTGTTACCTCTAGCACTGTGATCTCTAACACCACCATCGTCACTTATTCTGCCATTACACTTGCCACCTCTGTCTCTACCACAAGCAGTATCATGCACCTGCACCACACCATCCTCATCACTGCCACCACCACTACTCTTAATATCTCCACCACCTATCGTCTTATCCCCGTAGTCAGTATTATCATCATCCCCACCTCTAGCTACACCATTGTAAGTATTGCTATTATTCTGGTCATTGCCATCATTTCTACCACAATCACTGCTTCTCCTTCATTCTTCTACTTCATTGAGTACCCTGACCTGGTGTGATGTTGACAGAATACACAGACCGAACAGAGCCCTTGAGGAGAGAAGGGTCCAGGTAAACAGTAGCATAAGGGCATCTGGCAAATAGCAGTGGAAAGGCACAGCAAAATCATTTCAGTGAGAACCTGACTGCAGAGGTAGATAGATTTGATTTTGGGAGTGAGTCACTTCCCTGCATCTTAGCGTCCTTGTTTTTAAAGTAGGACTAATAATGCCCATTTTACAGAGTTGGATATGAGTTAAATAAGGACATGTATATTGGGGTCTGGTAACTGTCAGTTCTCTGCTCAGGTCTCCTGAATGTCTTTTATTAGCTGTTTGCCCACTCCATCTCCCACATGCTCCTTTTCTGCTATCTCACACGACCTTCATCAGAGGACCACCATTAGGCCATTACAGTTGCTTCACCCAGAGGTCTTTAAAGCAGGAAGTGCCCCTGGGGGTGGCCTATAGCCAATGGCAGTGGTATGAAGGCCCAACTCTCCCAGTGGGGCAAACATGAAAGTATAATTAACACTCTAGGGTTTCCTGCCGGATCAGTCACACCAGGGTGGCATGTGTCCTTACAACATCACAAGCCTCTCTCCTTTCCTTGTCTTGCTTCCACCACTCCGATCGTGGGTCTTCCCAGGAAAAATTGTGTAATACATCACTTGCCCATATACCTTCATCTCAGGGCTTGCATAGAGCCAGATTTCAAGGTGTGCCTGTTCCTTTCCCCCTCCCTCACATGTCAAGTACTTTCATGCACTGTGTTCATTGCAAGTGTATGTTAGCCCTGTTTCTTTTTTTCCCTAGAGTGTGACTTATTATCCCCATTTTATAGATGCATACTCAGGCTCATATGCAAGATTACGGAGCTAGTAAGTGCAAAGGGTGAGATGTGAACCACATCTCTGGGCGTAAGTTCAGCCCTCTTTGCCGCAGAATTCTCACCTTAGGGTGGGTTCAACTTGAATGGTGATTATGAGTTGTTGTTCCGTAGAGACCTCTAACTCCAACCTTTTTTATCCCTCTTCCTGATTCCCAGATTTGACTCCCTCACTTTGAGCACAGAGTCACCAACCACAATAGGATTACTGTGGCAGGAGTGATGACTCACCTGTGTTAAAAAGAACAATCATGCAGAAAGAGACCCTGTTCTGCCTGCTCATGGTGCAACCTTGGCACATTGCTCAGGCTGTCTGGCCCCTACTTTCCCATTTAGTTCTCCCAACCACTTGCTGAGGCAGGGCTCTCATCACCCCAGTTTTTCAGATGACTGAAAGTGGTAATTGATCTGAGAAAGGGAAGATAGATCAGATCAGAGAATGAGGTGCTCTTGCTCCTTCACCCACTCCAGAATCCTTTGAGCTACATTCCTGACAAAGTACGCCTGGCTTCATTTCAAATACTTCACACCAGGGAATTCGTGCTTTTGCAAAGTGGCCCCTTCCAGCTTCCAACACAGCTGCCTTCCCAGAGTAGCTGGCTTTCCTGTGACTTCTACCCACGGGTCTAGTTGAGTTTGAGGGGAGGGTTGCTCAGAATGGCCATGGCCTTGAGGCATTGCAAGATTCTTCCTGTGCCTTCAGGTCTCCTCTTTCTCAGGCTGGTCCCAGTGAGGTGCAGGTACAGCCACCTGCCCTTAAATATTCTTTTTGCCCTGAAGTGGCTTTCCTCTCAGCTCTGCTCAAACACCCCCTGTCAAGGAGTTCATGGTAGCTGCTGGAACTGTGGCTGTGGCTGAGTTCTCTAGGAGATGAACTTTTTGAGAGTAGGGACCTCATTTTAGTTTCCTTTAATTCTCCAGGGGCCAATCTTGGGTCTGATCCAAAGGAAGCCCTCACAAGTAGTATAATAGGCCCTCTTTGGTGGCACAATAGGTTAAAGCACAACACTAAGAAGCTAAAGCCACTTCAGTATGAGGTTGATCCCCACCCCAGAGGTGATCCACCCGCTGCTTCCCTCAGCAGTGTACTTTTTCAGTCTGCCTGTTCTGCCCCTCACTCTGTCTCTGTTGAATCCTCTCACTGCCCCTGCACCTCTGGCCTATACCCCAGCTCTGTATGCATAAATAAATAAATAAATAAATAAATAAATAAATAAATAAATAAATAAATAAATAAATAAATAAATAAATAAATAAATAAATAAATAAATAAATAAATAAATAAATCGTTTTTTTTTTTTTTTTAAGTAGCATACTAAAGTGACCCTTGCACTCAGATACACTTGTAGACTGAGAGCAGCTCAACTGCCCTTTCACTCTGGAGTCTTAGACAAAACACTTTTCTTCTTTGACCCTTAGTTTCTTGTCTGTGAAATGGATCTACTGGTATCACCTACCATCCACAGCGGTTAGGTGAGTCCTGGGATGGTGAATGCTCAGTCCTGCTCCTATAGTCTGTGGTAAGAAGCATTTGGGACTGAAAAGTGACCAGTGCCTGCTCTGTGCTGCGCATGGGCAGCTGCAGCTGGACCTGACCTTGGGGATATCTGAACAACATGAAGTGTTCTGGGCCTTTCACCTGCTGAGTCCTGGCACCATTCTCATGCCGCCTGGTGCCCTGCAGATGGCTGTCTCCCAGTGGAGCTGCCAGGTTGGAGAGGTCCACGGGTAGCAGATGCAGTCAGAAACAGAGCAGGCCTGAGCCCTACACTGATCGCTGTGGTTTGACTGGATACACATCTCCAGACTTCAAGGCAAGCGGCTCTGGCCAAACCCACTGTGGAGATCCTAAATTGGCACCCCGTGGAGTGAGCTGTCTGACTCTACAAAGGCAGTATTTCTGGTTTTCAAAGGAGCTGAATAATTTAAAATGCACAAGACAAAAAGTGGGATTAAGGCGATCTGATAGGCTCTCCAGGCTGGGGTATCAATTATACACACTCAACTCGTAAAACCTTATTTGTGAGATTCAGAATTTATTATCTGTCTGAAGTACTAATTACCAGGTTTATCTCTTTTAGTCTTACAGGTCTCTTTTCAAATTTATTTTCTCATTTTTTCCCCCCTTCACTGGGGCCGAACAACACTTGTTCCAGAAAAGGGAAACTGCCTACTGGGGACAGACAGAAGGAGCCATTTGGTTCTGTCCTGCTCTGCTCTGGACAACTGGGGAAGGAGGACGGGAGAGGGGGAGGAGGGCTCTAATGTGTATGTGTTAATAAATGGACATTTAATTTTGAAAATTTTGTCAAAGTCATGTATAGTTACTGTTTAAGGAGGCAACTAGCTTCATAGGATATACTTTATTTTTCCTTTCTTGTACAACTTTTTGTTTATCCAGAGTAAATAACTATCTCATTCCTTTGCTTGCCTCTATATGTAATCATCACAAAGCCAGCCCCAAAGTGTCTGGGGATTGCTGATGTCTTCTATCAGGGTTTCACATGCATAGGGCACTATCAATTTCATTGTCCTGGACAGTCTCACCCAGGGTCTCAGAACGGGCAGTGTCCTCGCCTGGCTTGGCATATCCGTATCTTTGGTCTCCCTCTATTTTGCTTTGTAACTTTGTTTGACAGAGCACATCCTCCAATAGATTTTAAGAAAGACTTCAAGAGAGGCAAACTTTTGCCTTTCTGAACACAATACCCAATTATTTGGCTGAAGAATTTTGAGGGTGGATTCATTTTTCAGATGTGAAGGATTTTCACCATTGCCTTTTGGTTTCCAGTGATGTAAAGAAATCAGTGCCATTCTATTTCCCAATTCTGTGTATATTACCTTATTTTTTTTCCCTCGTGAAAGCTTGAGGAAACTTGTGGCCTCTCCTCATCGTTGCCAGAGGTCTGAAAGTTGATCTTGCTCTGCTGAGCTGGAGGTCTATTTTTATCCATTGTGTTGAGCACTTAATGGAACTTTTAGTTGATGAACTCATGCCCTCTAGTTCTGGGAAATTTTCCCAAGTTATTTCTTGGATGACTTCCTTCTTTCTATTTCTTTGGTTCTATCTTTCTGGGAATGCTTATAATTTATATATTAGGCTTCCTGGATTGGTCTTCTAATTTAATCTTTTTTCCTCCTTTTCCCTTTGCATACATGACCTCCATTTTGAAATCTTTCTTTAGCCTGATCTTCCAGTCCTTGAGTTTTACCACTCTCATCTCATATACCTTTAATTTTCAAGTCATTTCTGTAGGGCTCCCAGGGGATTATGTTTACAATCATTGTATTAAAGCTTTCCATGGTTCTTGATTGCTGAAGGAGAAGCTCTTGTTTTTGGTTGACCTGTAGAACCAGCCTTACCACATTAAGCCTCTCTACGTGGGCCCACGCTGCAGTGGCACCAGCGTGACACAAGAAGCTGCCTCTCACCTTCATGCCTTTGCTCAGAGTGCCACTTCTGCCTGGAATTCTGTCTGGCTGCTCCCTTGGTCAGCTTTGGCTTGCCTTCCCCACTGGGCTGTGAAGTTCCTGAGGACAGGAGCTGTGTTGCATTCATGCCTGTTTGCCTGGCATTTGGCAAGCAGGTGTTCACTAACACATGATGATACTTGATCAATATATTCGTTAAGTGCTCTCATGTGTAAATTTCCATACCAGTCTCAGGGAGTCCAGGGCTGAATCCAATACACTTCTCTTACTGGGGCGATTACATAAGGTGGAATGCACGCGCGCACGGGCACACACACCTGCACCCACATGTCCATATATAGTAGACTGTGATCTGTATGCTAGGAAAGGGACTCACAGCATGCAAGGAGAAATTTTAAGAAACAGAATCCCTTCTAGTCAGGTCGACTTCAAGGTCTTCACTGAAATATTCCTTCTTCAGGCTCAGTTGCTTCTGCCTGAGCCTCTGCCACTCTGGGTGGGCTGGTCTCCTCCATTCCTGCTGGCATCTCTCCTGGCTGCTCTGTCCTCTTAATGACAGGGTGAAACCATTTCCCTCTTGCTTCAACACTGAGCAACGCTAGAGTTTCCAAAAATCCCCTCTGTATAAATTGCTGTGAATTAGATTCTCTGAGCTCAGACTAAGATTTCTGCTGTGTGGGTCCTTTCTCTGTCCAAAGGGAAGCCTAACTCCATAGGACTACCACTTCTTGAGCATATGCCGGGCTTGTGCTAAGAGCTCCAGGTATCAGTCTTTAACCTTATGCATATTTGATAATTGTTATTTGGTATTCTAATAAATATTTAACAGGGCAGATTTAAAAGAACAATTATATTGTTTTAAATATCTATATAACTTTAAAATTTTTATTATATATTTAAATATATTCATTATATCATCCTTCATTTTTGTACAATGTATGGTTTCCCCATGAAATTCCCACCACCAATTCACCTGTGCACTATCACCATAGTCCCTGTGCTCTTCCCACCACTGTCCTGGTCCTCCTCCCTCCTTCTCCCTATAGAATGTCTCTGATCTGTAGTTGCCTGATGATTTTGATTTTTACATTTTTTTTCTGATTCCTTTTTTGCTTTCTCTACATTCCTCCTATAAGTGAGACTTTGATATTTTCCTTTTTCTTTCTGACTTATTTTGCTGAGCATAATCCCTTCCAGTTCCATTCATGTTGCTGTGAAGGCACAAATTTATCCTTTTTGATCGCTAAGTAATATTCCACGGTGTAAATATACCACATCTTCTTGATCCAGTCATCTATTTCTGGCATCTGGATTGCTTCCATAGCTCACCTTTTGTAAATGGTGCTGCTATAAACATAGGGGTGCAGGTGTCATTAAAGCGACATTTTATAAAATACAGACAAACAAAATATACAAGTCACTCATTATCTCATCCCCAGGAAATAAACCCAAGTAATCTTGCCATGTGGGTCGCTCTGGGATTTGTTGACTTACTTTGTTTGTGTATCTGTCTCTCCTTTTATGTGTGTCGGGCCGAGGTTGACTGTGCTCTGGCTGCAGCTTCCTCGGGCAATCCTTGATTCCTTTCCCCACCTCCGCAGTTATCTATGTGGGAGGGAGCTTTCTTTTTTTTGGTTGCATAGAGGTTTTGGAGATTTTTTTTCTAGTGCAGACAGGTGGGCTATGAGGGGAAACATCTTCCTGAAGTGAAGATTTGGTTTTAGGTTTAGAAGTGAGAGGGGATGGGACAAGCTGGTTGAGTAGCGTTAAAAGAGGAGGAGGTGGGACTCAGCACCCCAGGAAGGGCCAACATGCTGTCCGTTCAGAGCTGGGCCTAGTGGTCATGTGGGATGGTCCTGAGCGCAGTGCTGGAGAGGGCAGTCCTGTCTGTCTGCTGTCTCCTCAACTGGCCCTTACTTCCCATGGGAGAGATACCAGGCCCTGAGGGCCTGGAGGCACCTGCCGCATCTCTCAGCAACACTTGGGAGACTGGCGGAGGGAGGTGGTGACACTTTCAAGTTGTGCAGGTGGGAGCTCAGAGCTACCAGGATTTGGCTATTAATGCTAATATGACTACATTTAAATTATGTCATTAAATAATATTTGATTAAGTAATTTTTAATGGTTGCGATAGTATTCCATTATTTGCATCTATTGTGGCTAATTTATCTGCCCCCTTATTGTGAGGAAATTAAGTTGTTTCTATGTACAAGCAACTCTGCAATAAATATTTGTGAACATTCAGGACTATTTCTTAAGAAGACAGTCCTCAAATAGACTTGCTGGGGCAGTGGGCTTGCAAATGTTAAGGCTTTTGATACATATTGCTAAACTGTCCTCCAGAATGAATGTGTGAATTTACACTCCCATCAGCAGTAAATAAAGTAGCTGTTTCCTCACACTCCTGCCAGGATAAGTTATTATTTAAAAATATATTTTGCAAATTGAAGGGCTAAAATTTATGTGGCTCATTTTTATTTGCATTTCTTTAGTTTCCAGAGAAGGTAAACCCCCCGCACCCCCATGTTTTATTCGGTATTAATTTGGGGGTATTATTTATTCATCTTTTATCATTTTTTTTCTTTCTGGGTATTCATATTTTTTCTAGCACTATTTGAAATCTTGCTTATTTGATAAGGATGAAACTCTTTTTTAAATTAGGTGATTTGTATTTTTTCCCACTTTGTCTTTTACATGTATTTTTTAACTTTTATTTTAAAGTAATCTCAAGCTTATTGAAAAGTTACGAGACAAAGACCTTATTTTTTTCTAGCCTCATTTGAGAGTAAGCAGTTCAGCTGATGCCCATCAACCTGTGTACTGGGCTACATATTTCCCAGCAACCAAAGACATCTTCTTACATGAGCACAGTGTGGCCTTGGGGAAGAAGACTTTCACCCTCAGACTCCACTCGACTTTGCTCCTTGCCCCAACAATGTTATTTGTAGCAAAGGGATTCAGCTCAGACCCCAGGCTGCATTTTGCTGCCCAGTTCTTCAGTCTTTCCTTGGCTCCATGACCTTCACAGTTTTTTTTTTTTAAAGTGATTTTAAAAAGAGTTATTTATTTATGCATACGGAACTCGGGTACAAGCCAGAGGTGCAGGGGCGGTGAGAGGCTTCACCAGAGACAGGTGGGGAGCAGAACAGGCAGATCGACAAAGTACACAGCTGAGGGGAGCAGCGGCTGGTCAGGAGAGGGTGCGCGCCATGTGGATCACCTTGGGGGTGGGATCGAACTCACACTGCAGCGTCTGCGCCAGCCTGCAGTGCTGCGTCCTTACCGTTGCGCCACCAGAGAGGGTCCGACCTTGTGAAGAGCGCAGACCAGTTATTCCGTTGACTGGCCACCGAAGTGGTATGTCTTCCTGTTGCTTCATTTATTCATATTAGATAGGAATATCAGAAGTGGTGCTGCGTGAGTTCTCGCTGGCGTCCCATCGGCTCACAAACGACTTCCATTGATCTCATTACAAGGGAGTGAAGCTTTGATCACTTGTCACTACTGTAAAGCTAATTTTCCCCTTTGTAATTAGTGCACATTTTGTTGGGAGATACTTTGGGACATGTGAATATCTTGTTCCTCTTCAAACTTTCAGTTTATTCATTTACATAATTCATTTGTATAAACACATGGGTTTCAGTTTGGCCAGACAGTACCCTTTCTGTATCTTTTTTTTTTTTTTAAAGATTTATTTATTTGTGCATACAGAACTGAGGTACAGGCCAGAGGCTCAGGGGCAGTGAGAGGCTTCAGCAGAGACAGAGTGGGGAACAGAACAGGCAGATCAACGAAGTACACTGCTGAGGGGAGCAGCGGGCGGGCCAGGAGAGGTCTGCCATGCCATGTGGTCACCTCCGGGGCAGGCGGGAATTGAACTCATGCGGAAGCGGCTTTAGATTCTCAGTGCTGTGCTTTAGCCCGCTGCGCCACCAGGGAGAGCCACTTTCTTATGCTTTTACAGACCAAGGTGTTCCTCCGCAGCCCTGGAATCAACCATTTCTCTAAGGAGCCCTGGCCCCTTTTAGAAGCCAGAATCTAGGTGCTAGGTGTGCTCTTTTCTATTGGGATGCCACTGTTCCTTGTTTCTCTGGGGATAGTCACACATAAGTGTACATTCACACATGTACATCTATATTTACCTGTATCTGTCTACATATATTGAAAATAAGTCTAAGTTCCTAGAACTATGAGTTTAGTGCCTCCAATTCTAATCACACCCCAAGGGATACATTCTTGTTTCTGCCTTTCCATGTTGTAACTGTTCCTATGACACTGCTCCCCTACCATCATTGTTAATTTGTTTAATTGCTGGATCAATACTGTGTATGCTATCTCTCTCCCTTCACCACCACTGCTGAGAGGAAGCCTATGTGTACATTCTTTAGCAAAGTGCAAACCTTTATTTCACAGGTGACCAGAAGACATAAAAGGAGGGTATATAAAGATGCAGATGATGTGTTTCCACGCACTCTGTTGCCAGCAGTCCTGTGACTTTGGGAAGAAGTGGTCATTCTGTAGACACAAACACAAGGCTTAGAAAGGTTTTGCCCAAAGTCACACAGTAAGTCTTGGAAATAGCACTAACATGCAGTTTTGTATTCAGAAGGCTCTTGAGCAGGAGCGCCTGTTCAAGAATTAGGACTGAAGTCTGCTTCTGTTGGGAAATCTTTGTCCTCAATACATTTAAATTGCAACAAGATTTTAACTAAATCTCCAGAAAGAGCCTGCAAGGAGAAAGGGATATAATATATTAGAATAAAAATATAGTGGAGCATCTTCTGTGAAGGCCTTTTAATAGAGAGCCTGGTGCTAAAGACAGTTTCTTTGTTGCAGGGGGCCAGTCCCCCTCCCGTGCAAGGCCTGCTGACAGCTGATGCTCTCACTAATAGCTACCACTGGCCTCTGCAATGCTGCCTGCCACTGGCCTGTCTGGACCTTAATCCCTTGGAGTCTCCTTGGCCTATTTCCTCTTGTGGCTGTTTCTCCAGTTATCACTGATTTGATCTTTCTGTCTTCCTAATCCAGATCCTTTCCATCCTGGGCTATTTCAGCTCTGCAAAAGCATCCTGGGAACACACATGGAAGAGGTGGATTCCTTGGACCAATTTATTCTTCACTTCTCCCCTTCCCTCCTATCCACTTCCCCCCACACCAAGACCCTGGTTTCTGGGGGGTACATTTCAACTATCAGAAAGAATCAGGATGCTACTTGGTTTTTGGTGGTGAGAAGAAAACATAACTTAATGTCTCCTCTGTGCCAGGGATTTACAGGCCACCTTATTTAACCTTCACAGCAATTCTACGGGAAAGGACTCTGTAGATGGAGCACCTGAGGCCTCAGAACTATGGAACTTGCCTATGTTATGTGAACATTAATGGTGAAGCCAGGGCAGAGACTCAGGTCTGCCTCCCATCAAGCTCAAGCCCACTAACATGCTGTTCATGTTCTGCCGTGTGCCCAGCTCTGTGTTTTGGGTCCACTGCAGCTTCCATTATCTAAGACTTGAGATGATCGAGTGAGGACTTTTGTCTGGTGGGGGGGAGTTCTTTGTTTTTCTTAAATACTGTCTCCATTTTAAGCACGCCGCGAGTAGACTTCTGAGGCCCAGCTATTGAGCTGGGCATGTTTGGGAAGCTGTAGAGCAGTGGATGTAGAAAGCCCACATGAGATGGAGCCCTCATCTCACCAGTTGAGTCTTGTGTGTTTGCTGCTTTCATTTTCCTCTGGCTCTGGAAAGGGTGGTTTGGTTTTGCAAAGAAGGCGGAGGACTTTTGCCAGCTTGCTAACTGCTTTGCCCCATCAGATGTGTCAGACTCAGAGAACATTGCTCCCCAGCTGCAGGCCTGTGGTTCTGAGAGTGCCTGAATAGAAAACCACTCGTTTCCCTCCACAAGAGAGGCGCCCAAAGCAGATATTTCAATATATTCCAATTTAGCTGAGGGAAGCCAGAACATGGATGCTGTTGCCAAGGAAACCACCTCCTTCCTCCCTGTGTGCTGTGCATACGTGTATCACTTCATCTCTCCGCTCTCCAAGGTAATATCATAGCCTGTGCTTGGGGAAGGGTTTTTAAAAAGGCATATAAAACCTCTTAGCATCGAGAAGATTCATTAAATGATCTCACTCTAGAGAAGCTTAAATTATTCTTTTTAGACCCTTTTATGCTGAGGATGGGGAAATGGCTGAGTCAGTGCTATCTCCCGTAGTCCAGCCTGGTGTCTGGGTGGAAACGGATTTCAGAAATAAACAAAATCAAGGTTCGGGAGCTCAGACAGCGAGTGTGTGTGTGTAATAAAAACGAGGCCGTCACGTAGCTGTAATGTCACCGACTAATCCCTCACAGGAGGTCTGCCAAGGCCACCTTGATCCACAGGCCTCCCGGGTGTGAGGCCAGGTGTCACAGGGCAGGCTTCACAGCACAGACAAGAGAGGGTCTCTGTTGAGAGGCCACCAGTCAAAGGGCTCCTTGTTGGGGACACGGGGATTTCTGCTGCCCGACCAGCTTTCTGCTGCCCAGCCTGTTCTTCTGCACAGGTCTGGGGCTGTGTCTGTCCACATACTGGTGTCTGGCCTCAGTCCACCTCTCTCCTCCTGACTGCTGCTTTTTTTGCATCTACCTCCATTCTGTGTGTTAAAGCCAGACCAAATTGTCTCATGCCTCCCAACTGAAAAAACAGACAGCCTCCTTTCTCGCTAATTATCTGGGAGTTCTGGGCATTATCCTGGTCTCACATCTTCTCCCCTTGCCCTTCCCAGCTTCTGGTGCTCAGCTCCTCTCTGCCCACTGGACCAGTAGGTTAAATATGGCTCCCTTGGTCCAATTATTGTCACTCACCAAGGATATTGGTTTGCATTAGTGGTTCTCAACTGGGGGCAGTATTGCCCCTCCAGGAGAACCTTTGTCAATGACTGTAGACACTTTTGGTTGTTACCTCTGGGAGGGGGTGTTTCTGGCATCTGAGGCCAGAAATGCAGACCTCCTAGAATGAACAGGTCAGGCCTCTTAAAGTAGAACTACCCATCTCTAAATGGCAGTAGTGCCAAGACTGCGAAACACTGGCTTATACTTCTTTTCCTTTCTCATTCATTTGATAAATACTTATTGACTACCTACTATGCATGAGGCTTTAAGCCAGGATCTGGGGACATGAGTTGAATAACACACACATAGGTCTGCACACTTAGAGCCATCTGGGTAATAGTAAACAGATAACTACACAACTAAGTTCTTTAATTGCATCTAGAATTCTCATCCAGTGCAGATTTAATGCCCCAATTCTGAGGTTTTTCTGGTGCCCCAGCCCAAGCTTCTCTCAACGTGTAGTGTGGACACTGGGGTATCTCTGCACCCCACTCCACTAAGCCTGGCTGCAGGGCAGGTTGCAGTTGGCCCCATGGCTTCCCTGCCACGGGCTTAGCTACTGCAACTGCAGAGTGGCTGATCACTGCAGGGGACATTGAAAGTGACAATCATGTGAGGTTGCGAAGTTTCTAGGGCTATTGTCTTCTGAATCCCCAGTCCCTGTGGAGAGCCATCATGGCATCTAGGAGGATAAGCAAATGCCTTCTCTTACTTCACCCTCTGTTTTCTTTCTAGGTGGGACTTGCCAAGTCCTTTACCCTCAATACCCCCAGTTTTCTAGCCAGCCCACTTTTCTGACAGACATGTAATACCTCACAGACCTTCTGGGGCTAGGGTGCAGGCTTTAGACACAGACGACTTGTGTTTGACTCTCACCCCCAACCTTTACTAGCTATGTGACCTCGGGAAATTTATTCAGCCTCTCTGTTTCCTTTTCTGCAAAGTGGAGACAACAGTGATGCCTATCTCCTATGGTTATTGTCCTCATAAATAAGTTGCTATACATGCAATTCTTGGTCCACAGTAAGTCCTGTTTATGTTTTGCTATCAGTGCTATTGCTTCTATTGTCTTAGACTTTTGACTTGGTAATGCAAGCGAAGAAGAAACTTTGTCTCTGCCTCTCATGGCCACCTGGCTGCCTCCAAGGAGCTTAGCCATGCCAAGCCACAGACCGCCCTTTTGCGCTCTTTCCAAGAGCTTGTTGCTGAGAGGCCAATGGGTGCTTTGCCTGGGTATTTTGAAGGTTTCCATGAGTAGGAGGATGACAATGACCATGGAGCAAAGAGTTGTCATGGAAATATACTCGTTCCAGGTCATTGCAACCTGGGCTTTGGACTTTGCAGGGAAGAGGTGCCTTTGCAGGGAAGAGGTGCTTAGCTTCACCATTTGTGCAGGGAGATGATGGCCTGAAATAAATGTCTTTCTTCCCTTCTATCCTACTGCCGTGGCTTTCTCTGCCCAGTGTGAAGAGTCACTTGGCTTTTCCTAGCTCCTAGGGCTCTTGTGAAGCTCGCATAATATCGTGGGCTTAGAATAACATAAGTAGGCAGCAACTATTAAGCCAGCAGGATGGGTGAGGGGAAGGCAACTGGCAGTTATTAGATGTCCTCTTGAAGGCTGGACCTAAGCTTCCATGTGTCGTCTCATTTAGCTCTCCTATAACCCTGAGGACGATGGTGCCTCCCGATCTCACAAGTGAGGAAGCTTGAGTATAGCTAGGTTAAGTCCCTTGCTCACCAGGAGGTGATAGCCCCCGTGTTGGTAGCTGTGGGCACTCATTCTTCAAAGCTCAGACCATGTTCCTGTATCTGTACTCACTCCCTGCCTGATGAGGGAAGCTTATAGCATCTGAGAATTGCCAACACGGGCTCCCCATCTCGGTGACCAGCATCAGCAGAGGAGCTTTGCCAGCTGGGAGGCTCTGACCTCTGACACTGCCTCTTTCCTGGTGGACAGGCCAGACTCAGGTCACGTGCTACAGAGCAGGGGGCTCCAGGGTACTTGGGAGCCTGCCAGCTTCCCACTCCGGAGCCACAGACCCATTGCCCTGTGCGCCTGAGTCAGGTCCTGGGAGGGAGGGCCCATAGCGGGCACTGCCACTTCTTTCTGCTCTTGTCTTCCCCTCCTCTTCCCACCTGCTAATCTGGCTTTCACACAAAGCCTCCTCATGTGCTCCCTGGCTCCCTCCTCAATCCCTTCCTCTGCTTTTGTACTTTATGATGCGGGGACTTTGGTGAGGAAACTCATTAGAGTCATTATTCCGTGCACAGAAATGTGTCTTTCATCCCATTCATATTTCATGTTCCTCCCACTTGATCTTTTGACGCTTTTTAATTCCTGATATTACATGACACACACACACACACACAGCTCTCATTGGGGATCATTCTCTATAGAGTTGTCATTATTGCTCTCTGTGTGAGGAGTACTCCTTGTTATGTATTGTTATGTATTTATTAATTTCTGAAAAAGATTCAGTATGTTGGAACTGACCATGTCTGATGTCATTTACTGGCCGTGGTCACAGGGAATAGGTGACATTGCAATAGAAGACAAACATCTTCGCATTCTGGCCATCACCTTTCTTCTCTGGAGGCCAGGTACCCATCCACCTGTGAGCCGAATGATCTATACCCCATGGCCTAGCCCAACCCCTGCATTTGGCATTGATTGGGTGTACATGGGATTTGAACTCTAAGGATAAGTGAGATATCTGGGGAGGAGACAGGGCTAATCACAGAAAGTTGAAATTGGTGCTCAGAGAGGCAATGTAGGGGATCCCTAGGGACCTGGAGCAGGCTGTGTGTTTGGGCTCTGTGGGTGGCTGCAAGTCAATTTAGTGGCTGTCAATGGTTCTCTTCTCAGCTCAAGATTCAAATTCTAGGGGGAGAATATGGTATTGGCTCAGTTTGGGTCTTGTGCCCAAGGAGAAGGTGGGGTTTTGATGGACAGTTGTATTAAGATTCATTCAATGATGGGAAGGAGTGCATGGAAGTAAGAGGCTATTTTTAGAAGGAGGGCAGTGTATTCTGTGGAGGAGGAACAATAGGAGCCCCACAGTGGATTCTAAACAACGAGGAGGTGGTGAGCAGTGGTTACCAGGCAAAGGGGAAGAAGCAGGTCTTGCTGGCTCGCGTCTTCTACCAGGAGACATATTTCTGGTCCCCAGATGGCCTCCTAGTTCAGGGGCTGGCAAACTTTCTTTGAGAGGGCTAGATGGTAAGTTTTTGACTTTCAAGGCTGTATGGTTTCAGCCTTGTTAACTTTAAGGCACCCGAGCCTGTGTACTGACTGTGAATGTGAGCATATTCAGTGCAGCATTTATTTAGATGAACAGGAGCAGACTGTGGTCCCTTGGAACGTGGGTTGCTCTCATTTCAGCAGAAGGCTTCTCCCAGCCTTGGCACTCCACGCATCTCTAAGATAGGGTTCTCCAACCTGGCTCGACTTCAGAACAGCCCAAGGAACCTATTGAGACTACAGAGGTCTGGGACCTAGCACAGACTTCCAAATCTCAATTTTGAAGGATAAACCTGGGTGTCTTTACTTTTTTTTTTTTTTTTATGATTTGAGTTCTATAATAAAGAAAATGGGTAAAACTATATTGTAGGAATTCAGGGTGGGTGTCTTTACTTTTAACACATGCCCTTGGTGATTCTGACCTGCACAGTGTTGTGAATTGGCCTAAGCCTCAGTTAAGGAGTCGAGACCATCTTACATGAGTGGTGAAACTAATGGATGAGATTGCATGCATTTTGGAGCTGTGACGGCTCGGGGAGAGAGTATGCTGGACAGACTTCATGAAAAAAGGCCTAAGCAGGTCCCGAAGGGAAGTCTGAGTTGTCACAGTACTAGGCTAGACTTTTTTTTTAGCTATCAATTTCCCCATCCTCCAAACTACCATTAATTAACCAGGAGTGGAGTTGATTGAACGTCTGAGTGATAAACCTCAGACATTTGGTTCCCTGCCACAAGGCAGTGAGGTTTAAGAGCATATTTCTGTGCACATCATTCTGAAGAGGCCATACTCACAACGCAGACTCATTTTTCTGGCTTCCCTCAAACATGCCTTGCCCCTTGCACTGGGCGTTTCTGCAGACCTGCTTTATCACAAACCCTCTTTCTCCTTGGCCCCAGATAATACCCCCATGGTCTTCATTGTCCTCACTATTCTGGAAAACTTGGCTCCTTAACATAATTTTTAACAGGATTGAGTGCCTTGGGGGTGTCTAATTCCCATTTGTATTCTCTTTCCAAGTATTCTTTCCCAACAAATACTCACCCCTAACACCCTTGGTGTCTATTCTGCTGGGGTTGGTGGAGTGCCCTGGTAGTGCTAGCAGGGCAGCTTCAGCTATTGCCCAGAGGCCTCTGGCTATTGCTACTCTCTCCCTGGACTCAGACAGGGAGTTTGTTTATTACAGTGGTAGGCATTATTGTCTGCTCAACGTTCAACCTCCCTTGGTTGCCTTCTGACAACCTAACATCCTTTTCCTTGGGAATCCACTCTCTTCTGAGTCTCAGTCCATGTGGACTGGGTATGAAAACTCTAGGGAGGGCATGTGACCCAGGTCTAGCAAATCAGTGGGTTGATCGCCCCAGAATAGTAAGTGACCCACAGATGGGCCTGTGGGCAGTCAGCCCAATGCTGGCACTTGAGTGGGATTGTGGAGCAGTGAGAACTCTGTGAATCTGGGAACTGAGAGCCTTTGGAGCCCCACATGTAGGGACCTTAAGCCAGAGAGTTAATGTAGCACAGAGAAAAACAAAGCCAAGAGACACCGGAGAGACAAGCAAAGAACAGAGCATAAGTAAGAGAGTTAACAGAGGTCCAGAGGTGGTGGTTTGAACTTCTGGATCTAGCTGGACCTGGAGCCACTTACAGACTTTGTCATTTTTCCAATATGAGTCTCACATTCTCTTTCTGATTTTAGCCATAAATGGCATACTTCACATTTAGCCATAAATGGATATTTCACATTTCCAGGTTATCTCCTGGATTGTATAAATGGCAACTCAGAGAGTCTTGGTCGAAGTTTATTTGATTCTGGGAGGGTGGCTCTTTCAGTAGGACTGTCTGAGTTCCAGGTTGACTATCACAGTCAGGCTTGAGCACCTTATTTTCCTGAAAGAACAGCCCAGGTTAGTGATTACCAGACACAGCACAAACAGTTCATCTTAACAGGTTTAATCACAGACCCACTGTGCTCCAAAGACTTTGTCAGAGGCGGTACACATCCATTTCTTCCCCTGACCTCGTTCCTCTTGCAGCCCCCAACCTGGTGCTTAGTGTCAATTGTCTTGCTGATCGAGGAGCTGCATAGTCATCCTGAGCACCACCTGGTCACCCCACTACTCTCTTGCATCCCAATCACCCTGGTGTCCTTCCACCTATCCAGTTTCCAAGCTAAATTCTTGCCTCCCTCTTTAATATAGCCCCCGCCTTTCCTCATGTTTCTGTCTTGCCACTACTTGCTTAGCCCAGATCTCAGTCTGTCCCAGGAGGAAGCCATGTGGCCTTGGGTCTGATGCCTAACCTGGTAGCCTTAGTTCCCTCCTCTGTGAATGGGAGGAGATAAGCTGGAAATGTGAAGTATCCCTAAGGATTTGGCTGTAAGGGGATATAATGGCCCTCTGAGCATCCAACTGAGATATTAGCCTATAAAATGGAGCAGAGTAAAGACCTAAGGTGACTTTCATGAGGTGGTGGACCAGGAAAGCATAGACATCTCTATGGAATCTACATGAAGCCCGTGGCCAGCAGAGGGAGTCTCATCAGCCAGAAGCTACACAGCCATAGGGTGGCCCAGGGGCACACCTTGGCAAGGGTCTGAATGGTTAGACCCACTGTTGGGCATGTATCTGTCATGAAGAAGGACATGCCAGAGGCTGATGCCACTAGCTCCCCTAGCAACACTCCAGTGCCCTGGCTTCCTGTGTGGCTCGCCACTGGGGCAGAACCTGCTGTGTAGGCAGAACGGCCTGAGGATGAAGACTTCATTGGGTTTTATTTGTCATCATCCTTGTGAGCCATCAGTCAGCATCCTGGTACCTGTCAAGCCTGGTCACCAACGGTCGTATTTCTGGTTTATGGAGCTTGGCCAGACCCCAGCCCAGGGTTCTCAAGGTTGGGAGGGTGACTTTGTAACTTATGAACCCACTCCCAGAGATTCTGACAGGTGAGGTTGAGCTGGGGCAGGCCCTTATGTTAGAAAGGAGGTGCCAAGTCCAAGCCAGGGAGACCTGTGCCTGGCACTGTGACCACATTGCTCTGAGTGGCCTCATGGCCCTCTTCCTGCCATCATTGGGACCTCTATATTGGGTGCCATTGGTTGGCTTCAGATTCTCTGGAGTAATTTACACGGTGCTCACTTTAATTCCTCTGAAACCCTCTGTAGGCTGTGATGAAATTGAACAAGTAATGAAGACACCAGAGAAGGAAAGTTGTGAATACAAAGATAACAGATGTGCCAGCAGTCATCCCATCTCTGAATCTGCTATCTTTGCACCCATCATTGGGTCTTCTACCATGGGGACGTTGCTCCCCAGCATCGGGAAGCATCTGACTTACAGTAGATGTGACAGTTGTGATGCTCTGTGTGCCAGGGTTTGGTTGGGATGACACCTATTTGCCATGACTTAGCATTTTGGTACTGGGGAGTGAGAGGTGCAAGCATTTCTTAGCTTCAGAGACACATATCCTACGACCTAAAACTGTCTCCACAAGGCTGTGACCTTGAAACGTGAAGTGGAGCGTCACATTCCTGTCGGCCTGGCCCCACCTTCTTCCTTGTCAAAGCTTTCGCCCACCAGTTATCCAAGGAAAGAGACTTGACACCCTTTTCTCACTGCTCACAAGTGACCACCAATTTCCAAGCCCTGCTTGTTCTTACTCCTAAATAGGTACTAAATCTGCCAGTTGCCCTTAATTCCTGTGGCCACTGCCTGTCCAGGGCCCTGTCATTTTTCTCATGGATGAGCTCTCCCGGGCTCTCTGCTTCTGAACTCGCTTTCTCCTGTCTGGCTTCTGCACTTGGCTGAGGTCTCTTTAGAGCATCAGTCTACCTCCTCATTCCCTGACATTTTGGGTCTTTGGTTGTGGTCTGATACCCCTGTTTGGACAAAATCCATACCGAAGCCTGGCAGACAAACCCTTTCAGCTTTCAGGGCTCCTCTCCCATCTCTAGGTCCTCACCCACCAGCAAGGCAAGCAGATTCTCCTCAAGCCTGGTTCAGTTCCTGGTGATTCAAAAGATCATGGCAGTTTAGTAAATATCTGTCCTTGAGATAAAATATTAAAGGTCAGTTTGTCAAATCAGATTCTGAAGATTCAAAGATCTTATCCAGCATTAAACTAGTCATACTGCCAGCATAAGAATAACGGTGAGGCACGTGGCACTAGAGGCACCCATATTCTGCCCAGACCACTTTCTTGCTGCATTAGGAAGTGCCCTGGCTTGGATTTATCAAAAAAGGTCTCTACATAATGCATGCGAGACTCCCCTGACTAAAAAGGGAGTTATTTTGGTCTTGAAATTGCTCCATTTTCTTCTCTGATAGCTGCATAGCTTGTACAACATTCCCCAGGGCACTCTACCCCATAAATCCATAGGGTCCAGGTTTGTTTACCACAAGCAGTCCTAGACAGATAGGGTGCATCTTGCTAAAAGCATTCCACAGATAAGAACCTTCTGCTATCCCCTATCAGTAGTGTGTCTTCCAGGGTTCTGTCACTGCTGAGATTAGGGGTGCTTTGGCTGGGTTACCTTTCTTTCTCCCCAGTGAAGGTAGCGATGCCTGCTGTAACCCTTTCCTTCCTGGACCTGCTCTGCTCACCCCTGACTTAACCGTGTCTGCAGAGCTCTGTTCTTGGTCTCCTCTCTCCTTCTCCATAGAAGATCTGCAGAGCTGCCTCTTCCATTCCTGTGGCTTCCTTTCTCTAAACACAGAGCCCAAATCCACATCTCACACCTTGGAGCCTCAAACCAACCTGACCGCTTGCTAAAGGGGAGGAAGTGCAGTCCCGGTGGGTGTCACACTACGGGGAACGGTGCCTCTTTCTCGATGTGATTTGGAAGGGCTATCTGTAAGGGAAGTACCCATAACCCCCCCTTTTGTCAGTGCCACCCATCACAATCAGCACCCACAATCAGTCCTGATTACAGGAGGAATAAGGCGGGTCAGCCTGCTGGTGTAGCCTCAGCATAATTTCAAGCTTACTTATCTCCGGGGAGCTTTGTGCCTCCTTAATGTAGACCACCCACCCATGAGCACTGCAAGGTCTCACAGGCATTAGGGCTTGGATGAAGGTCTCCACATCTCTCCACAAAAGCCAGTCCAGAGACAAGCGATCAAAGGACCATCAGTCCGGCTGCAACTTAGCTCACTGATTCTTCAAACAAGCGTGGAAAGCCTACTGGTCACAGCGGTCTTCTAAAGGCCGGGGGCAGTGGAGCAAGGCAGACAGCCAGGAGCTGAAAATAAAGTAGTAAATGCAGGATGCAAGGTGGAGAGAAGGGCTGAGATGGAGAGCCAGAGGCAGAGAGAAGGGGACAGGGAAGCTTGAGATGGGAGGCTTATGATTTTGCAAGAAAGAGCAAATATTCCAAGACCAAGCAAATGGCAATTTTCTTCCGATGCAGAGGTAATGGAGAACAGAGGCCTGTAAACAGTCTCTAGTACTGTAGGATAAGGGAGAAGAAAACTTTGCCCTGGGACTGTTGCTCATAAAAGGAGAGCCCAGGGTAGTACTGCCTACACCCCAGAGGCCAGCAGGGCACCTCCGAACTCTCAACACAGAGCGGGGTCTGAACACCCCTCTTCGAGTTACCCATATAAACTCCCTCTTGGTCACAGCCCTGCCACACAGGCTTCTTTCTTCTCAGTGTCCCTGCTGAGCCCTGTGAACCTGTGCGTCCATGCAGGCTGTCTCCTGCTCCTACAACTACCTTCCTCCCGCTTCTCCTGACGCCGACCTCTCCACGCTCAACTCAGCGCCACCCCAGGGAACCGCTTCTCATCACGTTTCACAATCCCGAGTCCCCAGATTGGGGGCACGGGTCCCTGCTCTGCATCACGGGCATCTCTGGACACGCACCTGGCACGGGTCCACAGGTAGTAAGGACTGTGGCATTTCCTGGTGCACCCTGAGATGTGAGGAACATAGCTGCACACTCAGAGGAGGGTGAGCAGCGTGTGTGGGCTGGTGCCCACGCAGTGTGCAGCGCCGTCTCATTTCATCCTGACACTTGCAGGACAAGGCAGGCAGGTGCTCGGCCACATCCCACAGGCCCAGGAGCTCTTCATTCAGGTCCAAACACAGCCCCCACAGCTCCCGAACTTCTTTCCACTCTTTCATGCTGCCCACTCCAGGAAGCATGATAGTCGATAGTCAAGGGGCCAGAGGAATAAAGGAACATGTGCACTGTCTCCTGTGGGCTCAGACCCCCTCTGGGTGCCTCCCACTATCACAGCCAGGCTGGGCTCTGAGCTCAGCCCCCTGTCAGTAGGGAGAGAAGTTTTCCGGTGACTTTATCATCATTGTATCTTGGGGAGAGTCTCTATCCACCACTGATCTGACTTCTTAACTTGGTCTTCTGGAGAAATTTCTAGACTATGCCTCCAACTCTGAAAGCAGGAGCCCAGATTTTATTATTTGGTTCTCATCCTGTACTCAGTGATTGCCTAGTATAGGCTCCGAAGCCCTTCCCAGTCTAATGGGCCTTCATGGAGGGGAAGGGACTTGGACCAAACACTCAGCCCTAAAACAGATTAGACCCAGGTCTCCCAGCATCCAGCCCCGTGTCCTTCCAGTCACTCCTGGGGATAGATTCTCCATCTCACACCAGCTCTGCTGGGTGGTACTTCTAGAATTTCGTCTTAACCTGGCCTGTAGCTGGGAGGAACCTGGGCATTGTCTGCAGGACACATAGAGGTGTGGACTTGGGGCACTCATTAGTCAGTTAATATGAAGGAGCTTTTGTCATGCAACCCAGGGCAGGCAGGTGGGGATGTTCCCTGAGCATAATCAGACCAGGGTTGTCATTTCACAAGAAACGGGGTCACGCTCATGTTAATAGGAGGCGAACACATTTCTCACCTATCTGAAAGGGAGCTTGAGAAGAGAATTAATTCTCACAGTGGTGAGGTGTGTTTGATTGCTGATGGTTCAGAAGAAATCAGCCCCAGCCTGGAGTGAGATCCTGCCCCTCCTCCCCGTTCCCTTCTCCCTGGTCCTTTCCCCATTGCCTCTTCTCAGAACAAGGCTTAATCCTTCCTGTGCAGAGCCAGCAAGAAATGGGCAGAGAGGAAAGCCCTCGGCAATCAGCAGATGGAAGAGACAACAGGACATGCAGGATGTGTGAGTGGGACGTGGCAGGGAAGTGGGTCCCTCCAAAGATGCAGGAGAACCACACACTGTGCAGGACAAACAACCAGGTGCCTATGATCCGGCACAAAGCCAGACTCTACCCTCTTCTGCGCCTGCCTCCTCCAGACCCTGCAGGGTGGAACTGTTTAAGCTATGATCACTACCAGAGACCATACTTTATTTGTGGATGTTTAGAGGTCAACTTTGGGACAGGTTGGGGTGACTGTTGATCCCATTTCTCCCTGGTGGGCCTTGCAGCCTCCTCACTAGGAGTGGTAGTAGTGCTTCCATGCGACAAGTGGGAGTACAGCACCCAGTCACAACCCAACATGGCCCCCCCCAGGGGCTCTTAGAGATCAGTCACATGGGACAGGAAAGAAGTGGACCAGCTGGGGTGACACTCTAGTTTGCCACAAGATTAGTAGATCTAGGTGAGGCCTGTGTGTCACGCAGGCTGCAAGATAATGCTGGGGGAAAGACCCCTGGTAGGGATGGAACCCTACCTATGCCTTCTACACCTCCAGAGGCAGAGCGCCTGCTGTCCCTCCCCCCCTCCCCCGGAGATGCTGGAGAGCAGCAGAGGACTGGGCAGGGGAGGAGGGACCAGCTCTCCTTTGCTCATTGCCGAATCTTGCATCTGTTTCATGGGACCTGCGATTTAGCGCCCACTGCCAATGTCACCCAGGCCCTCCTGGGTCCAGGGAGCTCATTAGTACAACCTCAATGCATCCAGGCTTCCCTGAACACCACAATGTCACCATTTGTACTCATCCTAGGCAGAAACCCTGATTTAGGGGCTCCTCCCTCTTACTTGCCACCCCCCCTACTTCATTTTGCTCTCCTCATTGAATGACTCTGTTCATGATAGCAGATACTCTTGTCTGTCTTGCAGCAGATATACTGTCTGCAGATACTCTTGTAAGGCTGGGGCCGTGAAGCAGCTGTGGCCCCTGGCCACTGAGCTCCCAAGCTCCCAGCGTCCTGACATACGACCTGGCGGTGACCGAATAGCTGAAGGGTGCTCTGAGAGAGAAATGCAGAGAACTACAAGGGAGCAGGAGAGGGTCGGTGAGAGGAAAGAAGAGTTCCTTGTGGTTAGTGTGAAGGGGGTAGTCACAGGGAGCAGCCAGATCACATCCAACCTCCCGGTCACGTTACAGAGCATGGAATTTATCCCAAGGGCAGTATAAAGTCTCCCATGGCAGTGACATAATCAGATGTATGACTGAGAAGAATTTTCTGCTTCTGGAATAGAGAGGAGACTGGATAGACCACACAGTGGGACAAGAGACCAGTTCCAAGGCTATTGTCATGGACAGAGGCAGCAAAGGGAGTGGGAGAGAGAGGGTGGAAGCAGAAAGGCCCTTAAAAGTGGAACTGGCCCTCCGTGGTAGTACAGTGGGTTGAAGTGCAGCACTGCAAAGCTAGCTGCAGCTGCTTCAACGTGCCCTCCTGTCCCCAGATGAGGCCTTCCTCAGAGATCCCTAGCCTGATCAGTGACACCACTGGACACCCCCTTGCTAGAAGGCTACAGGTGGGTGGGGGTGTGGAGGGGTGCAAGACTCGCTTCTTATTGCAACCTTGGACAAGACAGTGTCCCATTGAAACTTTAATCTCAGCATCTTCCAAGAGGAGGTAACAGAAGCTCCCCAGCCTCAAGGCCCTGTGGGAATAAGTGGATTTTGTGATATTGAACAGTGCAAACCCCGAGAGGCGTATGTCGGAAGGGGATGGCTCGGTAGTGGGTCCTCACTCACATCCTAACAACTGCAGGACACTGTTCAAAACCAGACACATAGGGAGATACAACAATAACAGGGTTTATTTACAGGGAGGCAAAAATAGGGGGAGTGAGGTTGGGGTGGGGTAGGGGGTGAGAGTTACAAGCGTGTGGTGACAAGTTGGCCACTGGCTCCCTCAGCAGATGGAGGTGGAAGGTTGGAGGGAGAGGTTGAGTGGCTCACTGAAGAGGCCAGCCTGCCAAAGCCTGGGGACAAGCTGGAGCCAGCTGCCCACATCAGGGAGGAAGCTGGGAGGCCCACGAGAGAGACCAGTGAGCCACAGGGTCTGGTGTTGGCTACCAGCGAAGAGCCCAACAAGAGGGAGAAGCTGGTCTGGACAAGTTGCAGTCCGCATGGACAAGAGAGGGCAGACCTTCTGTCTTCTTACACCACATAGCCACTCCACCCTGCCTGCGTCCCAGCAGCCCTCTCTCAGGATATCAGAGTGTGGATTTGGCCCTAGTCCTGGAGAGAGGAAGTAGTGTAAGGCAGACTGGCGCACTTAATCTGGGAGCCTGGCTGCTCTGTAGGCCCAGGTGTGCCAGGCTCAGCTCCTTGGGCTGCTCCAGCAATACGGTGAACTGCAGAGGGATGTCACCCCTCTGTTGCAGATTCACGGAACTCTCTGTCCTCACACTCCCATCCCGTGGAGGGAGCAGGTGCCCTGCCCAGGAGCCCCCCTGCCCCCACCCTGCAGGCTTGTCTGGATTCCTGGGCTCCTGAAGGGTGGTCCTGGTTTCTGCTCTCCTGAACTGTGCTCCAGGCATAAGCTATTTTAGTTACAAATTCCTTGAAATGCTACACCTTCCCTGCCCACCCTGACGGACCTCCCCAGGCCCAGCTGCTAGGTATTGATTTCCCCTTTAAATATTACTACAGCCCAGGAGCATGTATGGATTAATTGACGAGGCTAGGCTTGTACCTGCACACTTCATTAACAGCTGCTACTAATTAGTGGAGTAGTCATTAAGAGACCTACTGGGGTTTTGAGGATAATAGTTTTATTTTTTTTTCCATGACTCCTAAGCATACAATAAATTGGGAAGTGAAACACCACGGTCCCCAGTTGGAATGGAAATCATGGGTAAGCCTGAACTCAGGGCTTGTGCCAGGAACACAACAAAAACTAGAATCACCATAGTAGGGTCAGAGTCAGGAGGGTCTTAGAGTCAGCTGGTCTACCCTATATAGCCACTGTGGCAGGAAGACAGGCAGGGCCTCTTCTGGTCCCACCAGGACAGGGAGACAGAGCTGCGACAAGCTCGTAGAGATGCTGGTCATTTGGGCCAGGGATGCTACAAGAAGACTGCTGCATGCATTTGAGCAGCCTTTATAAAGTGAAGCTGTAAGTACATGGCCACGTCCCCTGTGTTCCTCAAACCTGTTGCTTTTCTTTTTTTTTTTTTTTTGAAGATGATGTAGCTCTTCCTACTTCCTACTCTACTTCTGGACCTTCTCCTACCCCATCTCCATCATTCTACTCTTCCTTTTCCCCTCAGGATTCCTGAGCTACTTTGATCCTGGAACCCCTTACTCTGTGTTTAGCATGCTTTAGCACTAAAAAATGGGCATGGCTCAGCAACTGACCTGCAGTGACCCTTTGCATTATCTGTACTAATGAAAATATCCAGTGATGTATCAGGTGGGGTGTGTGGATTTGGACAAGTTACTGAACCTGTGGGAACTCCACCCTCTCTGGATCAAGTGGGCTGATGTGTGCAGAAGGCCAAGGGCAGGGTGAGCAAGTTCTCATGGGTGGTCCCTTTGAGTCCTTGTCTCTGTAGGGCAGTGGCCCAGTCATTGTGATTTCCTCCAGCTGACTTGAATCATCCCTCAACACCCACCTGCACATTTTACAACAAAGGAAGAACACCTTGACTTACTATTCTGATTTGTACTAATGATAATAATTCCAGCCACTAACTGTCCCTAGCAGTGAGTCAGGAGGTACTATTCTAAGTGTTTTATGTGGGTTAATTCAGTTTGTCCTCTTGACTACCTTAAGAACCAGGTGTCTTTATCATTATTCCAATGCCATAAGGAGGAATTGAATCCTTTTTTCTAGCCCCCAACCCAAGTCCTTAGTCATGGGAAATCTGCATCCCTTGAAGAGGCCAAATTCCTGGCTAAGGAACCATGGGGCATAATGCATGGGTAGCAGTTGTGTTTGTACCATGCCTTTATCCTCCAGGTCTGAGTAGATTGATCCAGGGTGGGCCCTTGAAGCAGAGGCTGCCTCACACTCTGTGCTTTGGGTGGTCCGGCTCACAAATACGAGCTAATCACTCTCCTACCTGGTAGGAAGAGGCTGAGTCTGGGAGAAATGCTGAGGAGCTAACCATATGCTTGTGGAACCATCATGGACTTATGGCTGCCTTGAGTGAGACCCCATGCTTTGCAGGCGCAGGCGGTGCCTCAGTACCCAGTGGCTTATGATGCCGGTTCCCGTGAAGACTGGTTGCTGTTTTGGGGTCTTGAAGAGGGTCTGCTTTATAATGAACTAGTAGTCTCTTTCTTTGAGTCTCTCTTCCTTGCACACAGAAATCTAAAATTTTCTTTAAAATGTTAAAGAATTAAACTTTAAAGTTTTCTGACCTATAGGAAGCCTTCACTGCTTTAGAATGGGATCCAAAACTAGCTTGACTAGCATCTGAGGGTAAAGGTCTCTGGAGAAAATGTGCAGTTGAGATAGACACCCCTACTAGGCAGGCTCGGGATGGGCTGTTGGATCAAGATTTCGCAATGGTGTAAAGAGATCCGAAATTTCTGTCTTTTTCACCTCACAGTTGGCAGAGCAGAGCTGAGCTTTGGTCACCCAGGGACTCAGGTTGTCCAAGTCATTACCCTACCACCTCTGAGCCTTGTTGTGGTCTCCAGGGTAGAGCTGGGAACCGCCCCAGCCAGAGGCAGATGAGGGCATGGAGGGCGGAGCCCCAGCACTTCTGCTCCATTTCCACTGGTGAGAACTCAGACATGGCCCACCTAAATGCCAGGGAGGCAGGGGAAGATAGTCTTGATCTGGGGTCAGCAAGGATTTTTGGCAAAAGGCTCAAAAGGAAATATTTTTGGCTTTGTGAGCCATATGCTCCCTGTTGCAAGTACTCCACTCTGCCCTGTATCCCAAAAGCAGCCATAGATGCTGTGCAAACAAGCTGGCATGGCTTTGTCCCAACAAGACTATTCATGGGCCCTGAAATTTGAATTTCATATAATTTTCATATGTCATGAATATTATTCTTTTTATTTTTTTCCCCATCATTTAGAAATGTAAAATCCATCCTCAGCTCATGGGCTATTAAAAAATAAGACATGCTTGCATCTGGCCGGTGGGTATAGTGTGCAGCCTCCTGGCTTCCTTGGTGACCTTAGGCTGGTCACATTTTGTCAGGGGAGACTGAGTTTTGGTAGCAGGTCATTGGTTTCCGTCCCAGCACTCCTGTGGTGAGATATAAACATTTTAGCAGAAGCAGGTACCCTCTGCCCACACCACTCTCTAGAGGGAAGAGCAGAATTTGCTGGGAGATAATAGCCATCCCTCCCCCCCCCAGACTTTCCAGGAGTGAGAAGAAGCCATGGCGAGGGCGATCCCTCATGTCAGAGGTTCTGGAACAGCTTACAGTGTCTTGGTAGCTGGTGTCCCCCCGTATTGGCAGCTGTGGTGGGGACACCAGTGGGCAATTAGACAGGTGACAGTGTCCTGCAGGGTGGCTCATAAGCAGGACACTCCCACCCCAGCAGGACACTGCTGCTGGGGTTCATGAGTGCTACGTAGGAGCTAACTTTTGTCCTTTGGACAAGGACACTTTTTATTAATTAGAAAGCGACAACTGCAAATATTAACTGTGACCAAGAAACTTGTCAGGAGGGATGAAGATACTATGATCTGGCAAGTTTATGTTCTTCCAGCCCTCCCTCCACTCCCTCAACTACCAGCTTGTGGGGCTGGAGCTCACAGAGCAAAGCTGATAGCAGTTATTGAGAAAAATAGAATCATTCCGTGTTTGTACATCACTGAGCTTATACTGTCAATCAAAACCAGTTACATATATTTTTGACATCAACTGCCAGCTATTCTTTCTGTGCCTCAGAAAAAAATCAGATCTGAAGACAGAAAAATTCACGCAACAGTGTTAGATGTGGAACCAGGCCAGTGGGGATCTGAATCCTGGTTCTGTCAAGTTCTTTGTGACCTCCACCAGCCTTTTGGCCCTGTGGGCCTGAGTCCCTCCTCTGGTAAATGGAGGAGAGTAATGTCTACAGTGCAAGTGCATTTTGAGAAGCCCATTTTAAATGCAGAGGGTGATTTTCCTTCCCTCTCATTCTCCTCATTTGTAAAATGAATGGGTTGGATTCATGGCGCATTCCTGTCCTGACATTCAGTAATTGTGTTGACAATGGTTGAGTCTATGATTTATGAGGAGAAAGCTAGCTTCAGAGGCGCTTCCTTCTGGTGGGAGGTTTTGAAGATGAAGGAAGCAGTAGCTCTCTGACCTGTTTCATCCTTCAGGACAGAGCTCAAGCTCACCTCTCCTGGGAAGCCCCCCTCGATTTCTCCAAGTACATGCCATTTCACCCTTTCTGAAGGACCTACATGTTTGAACTTGACCTCTTGTCCAGCTTTTGTTCCCTGCTTGCTAGTCTGTCTGAGGGTGGGGGTTGACAGCGTAGTTTCCCAGCGTAGTTTCCCTCAGCCACTCTCACAATGCTGACCTTAACCCACATCATGATCCTGCCTTTGAGCTCTGAATGGCCTCAGAGTATATGTATGTGTGTGCACATGTATGTATGTATGTACATGATCATAGCTCTACTGGGACAAATGGATCCCTGGACCACTGTTTCTCCAATTCTGGCCTGGATAGTTCCTCACCTAGAATAGTACTGTCTCCTCAGAGAGGCTTTCCTGACCACCTCATCTGAGCCATGTTCCCCAGCACCCCCACTCTGGCACCTTGTTGGACTTCCTTACTCCCCAGAACTCTCTGAAGTCCTTTGTTCATCCGTGTGGGCATTTTTTCCTGTTTTGCCTCACCCGAAGGGAAGACCCCCACGGGCAGGGCCTTGTCCACGTACAGTGGCATCTCCAGCATTCTCCTTGGCTGGAGTTACCCCTGGGCCCCCCTTCCTTTCTCGCCAGCAGCCTCCCCAGGAACAAAACCTGTGGGCACTGCTTTTGCGGTCTTTCCAGGGTCTGTCTATTCCTTCCCCTCAGCCACCTCTCTCTGAATGGAATCAGTCAGTGAGTCTTGCTTGGGTGACTCCTTTAGCCTTCTTCTAGGGGTATCTACCTAGAATGGAAATTTTCTTTGGCTTTTTAAGGGAAAATGCTTCAAGGGCATCTAAAAATAATTTCAACTGCAGCATGACATTTTCTGGAGGCTTCTGCAGTCTAGCCCCTGCCTACCTTGCCGGTTTTCTCTCCTACTTTGTCCTTCTCTCTTTCTGGACCAGACGTAAGGAGTCTTCAGCATCTCCAATGAGCTGCCTCTCTCACCTCGGTGCCTTTGCCCTGCCTTCTTGTCTGGAACAGGTAGTGGAGCTCTATAAATACTCACCTGTAAGAGACAAATTCCGGAGAACAAAGGTGAGAGAATTCTCCCCAGGACAGATCTGCCACCTGTCTCCCTCCCCTTCAGGAGAAGTCTGTCAGAGCCTTTCTCATTCTCTTTGTTTCTCTCTTAAGCCTCAAATGTTTTCCTTCCTCCTCACATTTGATGTCTGAGCCTCAACCCAGCACCTCCAACTGCCTCCAGGGCCCCAGCTACCCCAGGCAGCCTTAATTAATTGTAAAATTGATTAAGCAGCCCCCTTTGTTAGACCAGGCTGGTGTTTATTTGTGTTTTCATATTATTATCCTTTTATACTTCTCTGGGCGCCTTCAGCTCTCTACTGACACCTTTTATTGGGGAAATGTTAATTTAAAAATCATCTATAATGCAGGTGTCACAAATCAAAGCTGTTCGGTAATGAGTTGCTCTTATGTCGTATAAAAACAATTAATTAAAACCCTTTCTGAGAGAACCATGCAGGCAGATTTATGTTTTCAGTGTCTCCCCCTCGACCTTCCCGTTTAAGGACCCTCATGCACTCAGCGGCTTCTCCAGGAGGGTGGTTTCCTCCCCTCTGCCAGGACAGAGTTCCGGTCAGGGGGAGTGGAGCAGCTTCAGGACCCACCTCCGTGAGGTAGAAGGGTGGAGAGGCGCTTTGCCATGGCCACAAAGGGGTTGGGTGGCAATGCCAGGCCCAGAACAGCCTCCACCACTGGGGTCTGTCCTTGCCCTCCCTGCTGGAGTTTGGCCTGCTCTCCTGACGGCCGCCCGCTGGCGGTGGAGGCCAGGTCTCCTGCATTGTTGCCTTGCCAGGGCTGGCCCAGTCAGTATCATTCGTTTCCCCACGGACAGACACAGCAGCCTCACAAGTGCTTTCCTCTTTTTGCTAATCAAATCAGCACCTAGGACAACTCAGCGGGGGCCTCGAAGTCCTGGTCTTGCCTTCTGCCCTTGACCCATCTTATAAACTTGGTAAATCACTTCTCCTTGATTGGGCCTCAGTTTCTTTCTCTGTGAAGAGCGTTTAGGATAAGAGTGGTGATTTCACTTCTGTTAAAGGTAAAGTTACCTTATTTGTTACCTTTAACCAATAAGGGAGCACAGATTCTGGTGGAAAAACTGGAGAAGACATGCTATTCTGAAGAGGACAGCACCTCTAGATGCTGGTGGCATTAGGAATGCAGCTCCAGATGGCTCTTTTTAGGAAAAACTGGAAAGCCAACTCAACAGTTTAATGTTGGCAAGGACACCACCCCTTGGGTAGTTTGCCCTCACATCGCATCTTTGCCCTTCCTCTGTTCTGCTCTGTCTTGGAGGCTGGCCCTTTACTTGCCCCAGGTGGCTGTGTGAGTCTGGAAGGTTCTGAGTGAGGATGAAAGGTGAGCGTTTGGGAGGGAGGGGGAGACTAGCTCTGCTCCCCTCCATCCCTCTGTTTTAGCCTCTATCTCTGGTGGTGCCACAGTTCTCTGGGAACCAGCAAGCTCCCATGTTGGCCAGGTCAGGGGGTCCCTGGGCGCTGGTGACATCACCACCTGCCTCCTCTTCCAGGGTTTTGCTGATATCGCTACTCTCTGGGCTGCCTTGCTGGTCTTCATCTCCTTTGTGACCTGTCTTGTGTCACTCCCTGCTTTAAATGCCTAGAGTGGTTTATATATTCTTGGTTGGGTCTTGACCGATACGGTTAATTATATTACTTAGCACAGAGATCACTTGCTTGTGGATTGGATGGAATATGGAGAACACCGGTTCATGACGGATTTGGATAAACTGAACTTTGTGGTCATAACTTGGTTTAGTCTTTACCTGAGAAATCAGACAACATCACTCCCTGTGTTTTTCTTTTTTTCTTTTTTATATTTGAAGGCTGAAATAATAGTTGCTGCTGCTGACTATTTGCCCCTGCATTTCCAAAACTTCCAACTTAAGGGTGAACATACTGTTCAGGGCTCATGGACTCTCTCTCTCTCTATATATATATAAAATCCTGTGTATATGTATATACAGGAGTTTATATAAACAGTCTGGGGCCTGTTTTGGCCTTGCTCTGCTTGGCGCTCCCTCCTGGCAATGAGGTGGCACTGCTCCCTAGTGGCCTGTGAGTGGGACTTGGGTAGGCTCTGAGCTGTCACCCTTGACTCTCCTGAGTCCATGCTACAGGTCAGGACTAGAGCCCTTGACCTAAGGTGGTGGGAATGCATGCCTGCCACCTACCACACTCACAGGGGTGGGTATCCCCCAACTGAAAGACATAAAACTACCTACAAGGGCGTATCCTGCCAGCCAACTGCAGCTCCCTGCCACCGGAGGGAGCTAACTAGACTCAGGGGCTAGTTCCTGACTTCTAGATTGTTCCACCACAGTGTGGAATATGCTTCCTCTCCATCTGACATGGCGTGACTTGGGGACTGGCCAACTCAAAAGTGGAAGAAGCCAACCATGTGGTGAGCCGCCCCCCCTCCGGTGCGCCCCCTCCTGCCCTTCCAGCTGAGGGAGGACCCCCTCCTGGAGATCCCATCCTCCCCTCTGAGTGGGGCTGTGAAGTGTCTAATCTAGGCTTTTATCTGGCATCCACAATTATAATGTCAAGATTGAATAATCTGCCTTTATCTCCTGGGTGACAGCCATGTAGAAACTTCAAAAGAAACAGTTTTGCTGGCATCTAACAGCTTTTGTTAATTACTATATCCCAAAGAAAATGAAATAAAGGAGGAAGAAAAATGATATTTCTCTGTGACAACTTTGTAAAAATATCAATGATGAAGCGGCTCGGTTAAGGGCTTTAACTATTCATGCGGCAAGGCGGGCCTCTCCCCACCGCGAGGCCAGAGTGTCTGAGGTCAGCGCACACACTCACCTCTGCCCACACGGCCCGCCACCACCATCCACAGCGCCACAGACTCACTCCCACGACTCCTCCCGTGGCCTCTGTCCACACAGCACGCACCCTCATACACTCGTGCCACACACGCGTACACATCATTGCGCACACATAATCCCTCACGCACACATGTCCCCACCGTCCTCCTTCGCTCCACCCCCAGTCTCCTCACACGTCGTGCCACAGCGTCACATCGCCGCACCCACCCTCGCGCGCGGCCTCCCAGCTCCTTGCGGACGCACACCCCTTCCCAGACTCCCGCTGCGCCCCCCTCCGGGTCCATGGCCCCATCCAGGCAGGTCTTTCTCCTTCCTTGGACTGTTCAGAACCCTCCCTGGCCCCATGCTGAGGCCCGGTGCATTTGCTCGGATAGCAGGGGACACACGGGAGGGCTGTGGTGGCTGCTGTGTTCACTTAGGGCCACGGCATTGCAGCCTGGGGACAGCCGCCATCACAATGAGGAGGGGTGTTGCTGCTGCCCAGCACGAGGAGGGCCCACAGCAGGGAGCAGGCTGTGGCCTGAGATAATGGGGTGCAGCCTCCCGTCACACGAGCTCCTTGACACACACACTCTGACACACACCTTCGCTCTCATTTTTTCACTACCACACATGAGTAGTATCCTCTCTCATGTGCTCAGTTACATGCACTTGTACACCCAGTCTCTTACTCATTTCTCAAACTGTGTAGGTAAATAGATTTTTAAGTCAAACTCCATTTCTCTGAGTGGCTTTTGATGCCTTAATTGCCCGGCAGTGGGTTAGCAGCAGGTGACGAATGGCAGACACTGGCAAAAGGAAGCCCCAGGAGCCTTGCTGTGGGATAGGTGCTCCTATGGATTTGGGGGAGGGCCCCTGGAGGCCAGACGGGTGTGGCCCCATGACAGCCTGGGCCCCATGGGGTCAGCCCTGGCACCTGGTTCTGATCTCAGTCTCTCCAGCTGTGACATGGGGAGTAGGACCTGTTATTCAAGGGCCCGCGTAGTGATGCTGTCCTCGGACCGTGACAAGGGTAAACCCCCAGGGTGCCCCAGGGAGCAGTGGACGCAGTTCAAAGCAGAAATACAAGGCACCCAGGACCCCTGTGCCCTGCCTGCTTCTGCGCCCAGCCTTCGTTGGTGACAGGAGGGCAGACGCTGGCAAGTCCTTGAATACCACATGAGCCAGAGTGGCATTGGCAGGTGTGGTCCCAGCCAGGCTGTTGTGGGTCAGGGAGGGCTTTTGTCCTGGGCAGAGGGTACAACCCGAGCTTGAGAGGAGGCTCAGGAGTGCCGTGCAGGAGTCTCAACTTTGTGGAACCCAGAGGGGTGTCAGGACTAGGAGGGCATGTTTGGTGACCTCTGGTTGCTTTTAAGAACCAGAAATATGTTAGAGTGGTTCTAGCAGAGGCAGGCAGGTTCCTGTCATCTTGGGCTTTCTTGTATGTTGTTTTTGTTCTTTTTTTCTTCCTGACGCTGTCAGGTCTGTGCAGGAAATGGTTGCCCCCCTTCAGCTCTCCACCACCTGCCCCACTGACCAGAGTTCTCTGGACGATCTGGGGAATGGACCACACGGGGTTCTGCTTGGGTCTCATAGTGTCTGACTGGGGGTGGGGTCACGGTGGGTAAAGCATGGTCTATCTCTTCCCAAGGCTGTGTGTGGTCCTCAGAGAAGGAGATGTGGCTTGGCTTCCCTCACTCAGGCGGGAGAGCATTTGTGCTGGTGTCCCATGGGGGCCACCGCAGGGGGATCTGCTTGTTTTAGAAAGGCCATTTAATCTAATATCAGAAGCGATTCAAGGAGAGTGGAAGTGAAAGGAAAGACCCCCCTAAGTCTATGAGACTTAGACCCAGCTCTCTTCTCTTCCACCTGCCATGGTGTCCAGGCAGAGACTCTGTTATAACTTCTCTTTTCCTGGGAGGAGCAGCAAGAGGAGATTCCTGGTACTTGTGGTCAGATCTTGGCCCTCAGAGGCAGGCAGGTAGACAAGAATGGTGTCCGCACCCAGAGGAAGGGTGGGAGCCTGGACCGAAAGTCTGACACTGAATGAAGAGGTGGGTCTGTTGGCACAGGGAGGGGTTGGGACAGGCAATGAAAGCCCACCATCGCTGTCCATGGGCCACCCAGGACCCAGATGCTGCCCCACTGGGATGTTTGGAATGTGGAATTTAGCCTTGAAGGGAGGCAGAGAAGTACCTGTTGCATTAGAGCAGTGACTAGATTCTTCTGGGACCTCGAGTCAGATTACTCTGAGCTGGCCTCTCTTTAGTGGGTGGCCCTGGAGCTGGTCTTGGGAGATGCCCCATTGCTGGAGTCTTTGCTGCTGCACACACGAGCTGGCTCGAATCCCACTGCTTGCCCTTCCCTTGCTCCCAAACCACCTCCCTGCAAACCCTTCTGCATGAGGCCAGGAAGACACCAGCCTGGCCACGAGCACCCCCAGAGATTGGCAGGCCCATGTGGGCTCCACCCAAGGCAGAATGATATTAAAGTGGTTGCCTATGGAGCGCTGGACCAAAACACAGGCTTCAGGTTGCACAGCATCGATGGACTGAGGGGCAGCACCGTGCCAGGGGCTTGGGGCCACAATGTCACCACGAGGGGGGTCCCTTGTGCGTTCTGGACCCCTAGACATTTTTAGTGCTGACAGCTTTCTCTGCCGGTTACGGATCCAGGGTTTGGCACCTCAAGGCCCTGAGTTGCCCCTCTGCAGTAACCAGTACTTCCTCCTGCCCTACCTAATCGCCCTCATCCCCGAGACCCCTGGCAAGATGTTGGGAGGGAGCTGGAGTTGTTCATTCCCCCCAATTAACCCTGCTGGGCAAGGGGGAGCACTGGCCCCAATCTGTCTCAGCCAGCGCTGGGTGCCCCTCCCTCCCACTAGTCATTAGTCTCCCGGCTGCAGGTAGAGTGACAGGCCAGCTCCAGCTCCTGAAAAGGCCTTTGTTTTATCGCTTTCAGTTCAGATGCTTCAGAGCACTAGCAGGCCATATTTTAATCTCAGGTCTTTGCAAACAAAATCGTTAAAAGCAGATGGCTGTGAAGACTGCCATGAATATTAATAGATATCGAAAAAAAAAAGGCCCCTTAATCTTTCCATAAATCTTTTCCGAGGAGGTGGGGGAAGACTCCGAAGAGATGAGGGTTGCTGCTTAGCTTAGGTACCCGGCCCTTCCTGTTCCAGCTTGATCTCTAGGGCTGAGTCATTGGCATGAGGGTAAGGTGGGTTCCATCTAGCACTGGGCATAGGGATGGGCCTGAGGAAGCAGGACTGAGCTCCTCACATTGTCTTCCCCTCCCCAACCCCTGCAGAGCTGCAGACAGACTTCCTCTCAGCCCCTGCCAGCTGTTCATGGCGGGCTGGCACTGCTAATCCTAGCTCATCACCCTGGTGTCAATTTCTATGCAGGTCACAGAAGGGTAATTATTGTCCCCATTTCACAGATTAGGAAAAAGATGAAAGAATCAGGAACCTCTGGTTTGATATATCAGGTTAGCAAATGGAATGGAAGAGACTAGAGCCCACATCTTTTTGAGTCTGTTGAAAATCTTCCTTCTGGCTCTCACACCAGTCTCTCTATGCTTTTGTATTGGGTATTTCACTACTCACAATTCATTCATTTGGATTGTATGTCTCCCCCTCTTTTTAGTTCTCTTTTAAAATGCAAACACTCTTGGGAGAGGTAACCTATTAAGTGATTGAGAAACATTAAAAGCTGTTCAACCGCTTAATCCAGGACCTGAGTTGGAGTCTTCTTAGCTCAGCCATTTCCTGGCTCGGTGACCTTGAGCCAGCATTTAATTCCAAGAGTCTCTTGCCACTGGACAAAAAAATGGGAATAATGAAACAACTGTGTGAGATAGACTGGATCAGAATTTAAGGAGATCAAAGATAGGAAAACACTTTGAAAACCACACACCGTGGCACACCTGCAGAGGAATGTTGTTTTCAGGGTCCAGACACCTCATTCATTTCTAGGACACTTTCATGACAGGACGCTGTAAGCAATGGTGAGGAGCAGAGGTGGGTGAGCCTGGGGCAGGGGCACAGCGTGCCTGGGAGGGGGGCAGGTGGAAGAAGGGGAATGTGCCCACAGAGCCAGTGGCATGCGTCCCAGCAGTTCTTTTTCTAGCCCAGCATAAGGCTTTCTTTGCCTTATGCTTCAGATCCAATTCAGCGTCTTCCTACCTCCTTTCTTCCCATCCACCATACCCTCCTCTCTTTTCTCCTTCCTCCTCTGTCTTCCTACTTCCTCCTCTCCCTCCCTACCTCTCTTCTCTGCCAAAAACTATTTTCTGATTGCCTGGTCATATTTCAAGGGTGGGGGCTCAATGGTAGACTTGAGTGTGTGGTTCCTGCACTAAATAAATAGCAAATAAATTAGAGTTGCAAACTGGATAAGCACAGTGGAAACAGAAACAGGACTCAACCAGGGAATAACAGAGGGGACCCATTCTAAATAGCCCCAGGCCCCTGTGGTCTCCCCAGTGGATTTCAAGACCTACGCAAGAAAGTCCTTAGAGGAAGCAGGTGAGAACTAGAAAGCTATAGCCACAGTAAGGATTCTAAATAGGGCCGCTTTGTGTGTGTGTGTGTGTGTGTGTGTGTGTTTCTTTCCTTATGAGGCAGTAACCCAGACCTGCCGGCTGCCCTTCTCCTGGCACTGCCCTTGAGCAGCCTGGCCCTGGTCTGGCCTCACCTGGGCCACAGGAGCCCTGCTTAGGTAGGATAATCTGGCTGGGCCTTGGCTTTAAGCAAATCCCAGATACAGAGGTGAGTGGGGCTAGGGGTGAGTGACAGCGTGACAGTGCGTGTGTCACATTGTGTTCTCTTATTTTGAGTTTTCATGAAAAGAGTTCTAGGACATGGGAGAAGAGTCCCAGGATGACTTTTGATGGAAACCTCAGATATGGAAGAAGAGATCCATCACTCCAATCCTGCTAAACTGTTGCTATTCCAAACGCAACGAATTCTTGGAGCCAGAGTACAAAGAGGCAGAAGCTTGTCATGTTTCAACAAACATACTTTATTATACTGTATAATTTAAGGTATCATTTTATTCAAGTGACATTCAAACGTGTGAAAAACGGTTGCATATGCCATAGCCATTAATGAAATCATTACGTACAAATGGTTACGCTTTACCAAGTCATTCATTAAAAGCAAATTAATGAGGGGGACAGCATTAAAATTTTTCGCAATCATTACCAGGTCCAGCCTAACCCACTTTTATAAATATTCATCAACAAAAACGTGCCTCAAGAACTCACCCAGTAAATTAAATTCTCGTCTTGAAGTGTTTTGCTTCTATTAATGGCCTCGGCCGTGGTACTTTCTTTGATTTGTTTTCTGGAACTTTGGGATATATTGTACAGAAATAATGACAAACTCTGAGTAATCGCTGATAATTAGGCCAAATCTATTATTCCCGTGGTATTTACATTTTGATTACTATTTTCCCCCCAAAGGCAATGTCTTGAATCTACTCGAATACAAGACAAAATAGGATCTGAGATGTTCAGGACTGGAATTAAGTAGTTGGTTCTTACCTGATGATTAAATTTGTAACTATCTCTACCAGGTGATTCTTTTGGCTTGTGCCTCAATGCCTCCAATCACAGGGAGCTCATCATCATCTCAGGGACCCATTCCATTCTTGGACACCTTTGTCTCTAAACTTTACTAATCACTTTCTAACTTCCGCGTGTGTTCTAAGCCTGTGCATTGAGGTGGGAATTATAAAGACCTCACAAAGTTCTCCTGTAGATGTTATCACTGGCAGGTAGTAGTATCTTCCTTTCATTTCCTCAAAGCTTCCATCTCTAGGCTAAAAATGTCCAGGATTTTGAACTTTTCCTAAGAAAGTGAATTCCAAGTTTTTCATTTGCTTTCTCCCTCCTGCAGAGAAGACTATACCTGGTCTTAGGCCTGCATGATCTGCTCTCCACTGACGTGTTATCTTCTCTGTAACCACTCTTTTCGTTTAGTCCAGGTAATGCTGAAGCATCGATTGTGCCACTCTAACCTTTACACAGACTTCTCCCCCTGCATGAAATGCTTTTTTCCTTTTGTCAGCGAACTCCTACTCATCCTGCAGAACCCTGCTCAGTGACCATCACCTCTCTGAAGCCATCCTTTGTTGACTCTCAACTCTTACTAGTGACAGAATTGGTTCTATTCTTCTTTCTATATTATTTCTATTCATTGTAAATATTTATTATTTCCCAAAGGAGAGGAGGAGAGGAAGCAGAAAAGGCCTCAGGTTCATGATTCCAGATTAGACTGATTTACTTACTTACTTTTTGGCTTGAAAAATACGCATGTTATCTTCCGGTTCTATAGATCAGAAATATATTCATTGGCTCCTGGCTTCCTTCTTTCACCTTCAAAATTAGCAACATTGATCTTATCCCTACTATATTAGAAATGTGATGTTACCCCCAAAAGAGGTTAGACTTGTAGCCTCTGCGACAATATTCAGAGAGAAACAGTCATACGCGCCTTACAGGTTCTGCCCCCCACTGGCCCACATTACTTATAGTATGCTATGAGGTCACATTATTTTTGTAAGTAATATAATTATCTTGGAAAGAGCATGCTTTTTATTGCATTGTATTTTGAGGGTGGAAGATGTTCATTTATGTGCCATAAACATTTGAAACCATCCATGAGGTACTGGTGACTCTGTATTGTTTTAAATGTTTAAAAAAGTCATATTAGGAGAACAAAAGCAGAAGAGAGGATGGGTAGAGTGGGAACATGAAGGAGGTTCCTTTGTCCCCAGAAAGTTCTGTAACCTGGATTGTAACCTAGCTGCATGATTAGGTGGCTCAAGTGGGTTACTTACCCTTGCATCTCACCTTCCTTGTCTGGGAACTAGGCGCTAACCCTAGTACCTGCTCATCTGAGAACTCACAAAGTATCCTAAGTGAAGAGCCTGGCGTGAGGCTGTGTGAGAGAGCGTCCCCGTCATGGCTGCCAGACAGAGCAGTCTGCCTTTGTTTGGCCTCAGTGCAGCCCCTGGTCCAGGGTAAGGTGTCTGCAAACATCGACTATAGTTCCACCGTCCAGACTGCGTGGCCCAGCCCCCTTGTGCAGAAAACCTGCCTGTGTAGACCTGGTGAATCACTCCCACAGCCTCTCCTGGGTGCCGGGAGCATCTGTGGGGATGTCGGTAAACAAGTGGAGGCCTATTACCAGGTGGCGTCTTCCTCCCTTCTTAAATACAAACCATCAGATAAGCTTGCTACCATTTTCCTCCTGCCCTCAGAAAGGCACAGAATCAGGTGATCAAATGAGATTTTCCCACTGTCAGTGTGCTATCTATGGCTGCACTTAGTCTTATTTTTCACAGAGGAACAGCCTCTTAAGGAACACATCTCTCTCTCTCTTGTCTAGCCAGGACCTGAGAGATTGCTCTTCTGCAGGTAAAGTGGCTGATGGCACACCCGATACGGAGAGCACTGTGCACCTGCCTCCATGCAAAGCACCCTTGGCGGGTGAGGGTGGGGGTCGGATGGGGTCTCACACAATGGCTACTTCAGGTTTTCCTCCTTTTAAGAAAAAAGATTTATTTATTTATGCTTACAGAACTGGGTGCAGACCAGCAGTGCAGAGATGGTGAGAGGATTCACCAGAGACAGAGTGGGGAGCAGAACAGGCAGATCGACTAAGTACACTGCTGAGGGGAGCAGGGGGCGGGTCAGGAGAGGTCTGCCGCACCGTGTGGGTCACCTGCAAGGCAGGGATCGAACTTGCACTGAAGCAGCTGGCTCGCTTGCAGTGCTGTGTTTTAACCTGCTGTGCCACCAGGGAGGGCCTTCCTCCTTTAATGGGGAGGCCTTTCAAGGGTAATTAGTCCGAATCATTCCCTGCAGATGGCTCATCTGAGAAGGCAGCATAATGTGTGGAGATCTAGGGGGAGTGTGGCTCAGAGTGGTTAGGTGACTTGCCTGAAGTCACACAGCTGAGAAGAGTGGGAACAACATTTGAAGTCTGGTTGAGGGCAGTGGAGTTCACACTGACTTTGAGGCAAGGAGCATGGAGAGAGCATCCTGTCTAGTTAGTCAAGGTGTCAGGGGTATTTTGCCTGCACAAAGCTTAGAGAACTGGCATACGTGTGTGTTGGTAGTGGTGTTGGGGGTGGAGGTGGAGGGTAACTTGGCAAGGCAGAGAAGTGACTTTTGCAGTCTGATCAGCTCTTTGCAAATACAGCCCTTTGCCAGCTTGCAGGCCCAGAGACAGACATCTCTGAACCCCAGGTACATGATAGACACATCCTCAACTGCACAAAGTTAAGGGAGGTAAGGATAGAGGCCGGCAAACAAAAGAGCACAGTGAAGAGCAGTCCTAGGCACAGAGCTGCCAGCAGGGACAGTGGAGGAGTGTGTTCCCACACAGGCTCGGTGGTGCAGCCAGAGATGCACAGCTTAGGCAGGTGAAACTTGAGAGGCCTGCCCAGACTTAGACAGCGGGAGGCGCATTCAGAGACCAGAGGAGGCAGACGCAGGAGGAGCATTAGCACGTGGGCTTGGAGGAGAGCAGAGAGCAGACAGCAGACAGAAGAGAGAAGAGACAGGCGCCTCCCCCGCCCGGCACTCTCAGGCAGAGGGCCAGAGACAGTGGTTGCTGGATGGAGACCTGGCAGGTGCTCCGAGAGCATCCCCTGATGGTGAGTGGCCACATGGCTCTGAAACTGTGGCAGCGAGGCTTGTCTGCTGAGAGACAGTTGGGTAAGGACTCTCCTCTCTGTGAGCGCTAGCTGCTTGGTGCCCAGTGCAAGGGTGGGCAGTACAGACCTGTGCCCACCTGCCCATGGCCATTTAACTGAGTATCGAAGGTGTGAAGGGAGGTGTGACGCTCACCAGCAGGGAGGCCTCAGTCACCGTCCCATCTGCTCCTTTGAACTTTACTTGCAGGGAGCAGACAGCCTGCCTGATTGTGCCAGTGCCTGTGTGCCCAGCCTGCTGTTGCTCTGCCACATAGAAACTTCTGTCCTACAGAAGACTCTGAGGGGGAGGGGAGAAGCGAGCTGTATGTTTGAGAGATACCTCCCAGACGTCTGTGTATGGGGCGGATGGGCACAGTCCTGCAGAAATAAACTGAACTGCGGGGACAGGCTCCAGGTAAATGTTTACATGAAGGTACAGCCTTAATAATAAGCCTCGGGCCCTCCCTGGTGGCGCAGCAAGTTAAAGCACAGCGCTCAGAAGTTAAAGCCACTTCTGCATGAGTTCAATACCCACCTGCCCCGGAGGTGACCCACACAGCGAGGCAGACCTCTCCTGACCCTCTGCTGCTCCCCTCAGCACTGTACTTTGTCCACCTGCCTGTCCTGCTCCCCACTCTGTCTCTGGTGAATCCTCTCACTGCCCCTGCACCTCTGGCCTGTACCCCAGTTCTATAAGCATAAATAAATAAATCTTTAAAAAATCAAACCTCTGGCTTGGCTTGCAGTTTACTCACCTGTACTTGGTAGCACTTCTAAGGTGAGCCTGGCCGCTTAGTGACACATTCAAACTGCGTCAACCAAGAGAAATCAACTGTTACAGCTCTAGAAATTCCTCTTGGGCCAGGAGTTCCCACAGAGCAGGGCCTGTGTGACTTCATTCTCCATCATCTCCACCGCGGGGCACTGAATCCATATTGATGAGTGAGTGAGCTGTGATGTTTCTATTCATATTCATGGTGGTGATTTGTTGAATTCTTGCTACAGGTCAGGCAGTTGACTGGCCATTGTATCCAAAGCAGGCAACAGTTCTAGTGGGTTGGGATATGTAGGATCAATTTTACAGGTAGGAAACAGAGAGCCACTGGGGGCAAAGTAATTTCCCCAAGATGACACAACTGGGAAGCGATAGTGCTGGTATTTGTAGCCAGGCTGCCTGAATTCTCAGTTGGAGCGCTTGCTATTTCATTGTGCAGCTTTTCATAAAACATTTTTTTTTTACCCATTGGCATAAAAATATTTATACCTACTGCCTCATTTGCTTTGCAAAACCCGCAAATCCAGGCCACAACCCTTCCTTGCCTGGCTCTCCGCAGCCTCCTCTCTGGGCTGCTTGCCTCTATGCCAGTCGACTTCCAGGCAGAGTCAGGGTGACCTTTTCAAAATGCAAGTCTCATTTGATTGCCCCCCAGAAGAGAACTGGGGCTTCTGTTGCTCCGGGGATAAAGATACAACTCTTGAACTCAACTCATGAGGCCCTGCAAAACACAGTGGCTCTTAACCTGCAGCTACAACCCATTAAGGGGCTGGAGAATCACTGTAGTGGCTGGTGAGCAGCATTTTCTTAAATTGAAGCAATAGAACAGGCTAGCGTAGAAGTCAACAGACTCTCAGGGTGGCTCACATTTAATACAGCAAGGGTAACATTGTTCCATCAATTTTGAGAAATGGATGTATGTGAGTCCTATGTTCTGGGTCACTGGCAAAATGTATTTCTCAGGGCATGGTCTACAACTCAGGAAGCCACTGGCTTAGGAGCTGGTAGTCTTGTGTCCCCTCGCCCACATCCCCTCGCTCGACCTCAGCTCTCAGTCAGAGACACGGGGCTCTTTCCTGGAATGTTTTCCTGCCTTGTCATGAAGTTAACGCCACTTCATCCTTCCTGTCTCAACCTGAGCGCTGCTCTGCCTGCTCACATGGTCTGTGGGTCTCCTCTTCCAGTGCTGTTGGCTGACAGCGCTCATGGGCTTATTCAGTGAGTATCATTCCTTCCTACTAGTCTACGTGGTGCTCCATGGGTGGGCCACCCAAGGGGAGAGGCTGGTGTTTGCTTGCTGGCGACCTCTGTGCCTAGCACCATACCTGGAATACTGGAGGCCCACGATACATTCTACAAGGCGTGTGCAGAGTGACACATTGTGAAGGGCAGAGCATTGCTGTGATCTCTACAGATGAGGAAACCGAGGCCCACACGGACCCAAGAGGGACTTGCCTGAGGTCCCCAGGACTCCCCAGGAGCCCTTCTGTTCTGCGTTCCCATGATGCCCCCACGGGCACCATGTTGTCTTCGAGGTCTGTCCATGGGAGTCAGTGCCCAGCCTCCATCCCTCCTCGCCTCACCTCTGAGCACCAGCTCCTCCCACAGGGTTTCTTGGCTCTCCACTCAGTCAGTGTTTCTTCATCTCATAGTGTTTCTTCTCCCTTTCCAGCTGGCTGAGCATGATGCCTGGGGTGGCTGGAGGAGGCACAGCTCAGAAAGTGACAGCGACAATATTAGGAGTGAAAAAGATCAATTAAGCTCATCGAGCTGATTTGTGAAGCTGATTAAATTAGGAGCCTCCCCGGGGGCAGATTCTCTCTCAGGTTGACAGACCAGCTGCTGACTGCCTGTGGGGGCACTTGCCAGCCCCAGGGTTGGGTGGGGGCCGCTTTTTCCTGTTCTGTGTTTGGAGAGCAGATGTGGGTGGGGAAGCAACACTTAGAACACATAGACACAGCCAGGGCCAAGCACAGTCCCTGCTTTCTCTGGGAATTTTCCCAACAAGCTCTGGGGGCAGGGGGATACATTGAGTTTGGAATAAGGCTCTAGGCCTTAGAGAGCTTAGGTGATCTGGGGGTGGAGACGTGGCGGAGCTGGGTTGCACTCAGGACCAAGTGTTCCTTTGCAGCTCCTCTTCTTGTCGCTCAGCTCCCGCTCTTGGCTTCAGCCTCCTGCTTTGTCATTCCATTTTTTCTGGGCTTGAGTCTCCTCCTCCCCCTCCTCCATACCACTACCGGTTGACTAGATATAATCAGATTATCTCTCCAGTAACCTGACCCCTCTGCCTTGGCCTCTGGACACTCTTTCATGGCCTGTCCCCAGGGCAGTTTGGGCCAGAATATCCTTGTATTTCAGAAACCATCCCCCTCTCCTGGGCCCCGGGTGGGGGGTCGGGGAGCTGGGTTTGGACAAAGGCTCTTGTGTGCATAGGAAAAATGAAGCCGGGGGAGGTTACTGAAATGAGGTCAGCTTCTGCAGAATGCAAGGCTAGGGAGGACTTTGAATGCCAGGCTGCAGGATTAGGTCTTTCTCAAACCCCACTACAGGGCAGTTGGGGAAGGGAAACCCCCGAAGACCAGGTAGCTCCGGGGTGCTGTGTTTCTGAATGGGAAAGAAGGGCCGGCCACACAGAAGCCATAGACACGGGAAGGTGCTTGATGCCGTGATGAGGGGTGTGGGAGTAGAGGAGGACTTCTCAGCAGAGGGGGCTTTGGTGCCCGATCAGGATAGGCCAGAGTTGCCTGGCAGGATGGAGTATTTCGAAAAACCTTGAGGATCCTTTATTGCTGGCTAGAGATGGGTCTGCGAAAAGGGGCGAGGCATTGACCCTCAGACAGGGCCTGGTGTCTTAGACCCAGGCCTGCTTTCTTCCTCAGAGCAAATCTGGGCCAATCTATTATTGATTTAAGAACATGCACATGGACCCTCCCTGGTGGCACAGCGGTTTAGGACGCAGCTCTGCAAGCTGGCCACAGCCGCTTCAGTGCGAGTTCGATCCCTGCCTTGCAGGTGACCCACATGGCGTGGCAGACGGCTCCTGTCTCACCTGCTACTCCCCTAAGCAGCGTACTTTGACAGTCGGCCTGTTCTGCTTCCCACTCTGTCTCTGTGAATCCTCTCACCACCCCTGCACCTCTGGCCTGTATCACAGTTCTGTATGCATAAGTAAATATTTAAAAAAAAAAAAAAGAATATGCACATAAGCCAGAACAGGTCCAGCATCTTGCAGCCAGCACTGGGAGAGCCGGGATTCACAGCCCAGTCCAGTGTGCGGGACTTCAGAGTCTGGGGTCCTCTCCTGCTCCAATTACCAATGCCCTTACTGTTTATTATTATTTAAAATTTTAAATTTTGATTAGTTAAATGTTAGCTAATGAATGAATTTTTAAATGAAGTGCCACGATCTTACAACCCTGTTAGTATTTTGACAATATAGGGTTTCTCCCATCAGGTGTGCCCACTGCAGCTCTCCCACCACCAAAGCACCTTCAGCCCCCCCTTAGTCTGTTGTGCTCTCCCCACCCTCGCCCTGTCCTCATGCCTCTCTTTTCCTCCCTCTCCAGATCTACGGTCAGCTTTAAAAGCACAAAAACACTAATTCCAAAGGAAACCTCTAGGTTTGGACTTCTGGGGGGCAGAGTCAAAGTGACCCACAAACCTTGAAAAGCAGAACAGCACATGATTAAGAGCCCCGTTTTCAAATCAGAGTGGGTTTACTATCCAGGCTCTGCAGCTTGCTTCCTCTGTGGCCTTGGCCAAGTTGGTTGGCTCCTTTGTGCCTTACTTTCTTCTGCAAAATGGGGTAATAATGCCTCACTCACAGTGTGCTCATGAGGCTGAAATAATTAGGCATTCACAGATGGATCGAACAGTGGGTGCCACTCTGGGTGTCAGCCTTGGCTGCTTGGGACGGAGCCAGGGTACTGGGTGAGAGCAGGCTGGGCAGGCTGCACTATTGGTGCTCTGTCCTGTTTCCCTGTCGTGTCAGTGTGGTGGGACCCAGGCTATCTGGTTGCAAAAAAAGTATCTCATACAGAGAAGAAATGATTGTCCAGTTCCAGGGTTGTGTCCTGACGTCTCTTTTCATTGAACAGACCTGGATACAGGTACAAAAGCCCCAACAGGATGCTGTAAGTGCTCTGTTTTTTTGGGCAAAGAGCCCTACCCTCCATCCAGGTTCTGGAATCCTGGTCCAGGGTCTCCATGGCACCCTAAGATTGGTTTAATTTTTTTTTCCAGGCAGACGCCATCTTCATAGCAGAAATATTTTTTTCTGTAATCTTATTTGCAATTGCTAATGAGAAGCAGAGCTGCACTAAACCCCGTTCTCATCTCTAATTTGTTTCCAGAGACTGGAGCTGAGGCTTCTGCCATCTCTGTGAAATATTAGCAATTATTTCTCAATTACTTCCCAACTGGAAAGCAACTCTTGGAGATGAGCTCTGGAAGCTGGAGGAAGCCATAGGGTGATTTTTTTTTTTGATCTGGTGAGAACCTTGCTGAAAGTCATACATGCTGAGTCTGCAGTCCAAGCTGAGGGCTCTGGTGGGTGGCATATGACTCTTGTCCGTGCTCATCTAGTCTCCAGTCCAACTTGGCCTTCAAGCACAAAGTCTACAGCGCGGCAGGCAGAAGAACCTTCTTTATAATCTCAGTAAATGGCAACACCACCCCTATAGATCTTAGTATCATTCTTAGCTCCATTTCCCATACCACAACCCAAATGCTTTAACAAATCCTTTTGGCTTTACCCTCCGAACACTCAGAATCTGATGATTCTTACCATATTCACTTTTCTTACTCTACTCTGAGCGATTGCATTCCAGATTCCACTGTGATGTAGTTATTCGGTTTTTAGCTATAATGCTTTGCATTTTAATAGGATTTTCCCCTTCTCTTAGGGATTATAATGTACATCTTTAACTTTTCAGAGCCTATTTAGAGCTGATATTTTATGGTTTTATGTATAAATCTCTTGCAAACTTTTGCCATCCCCTTTCCATCTGTATATTGTAATTTTCACAGATATGACATCTATATACTGAGTAAGCCTCATAAGACAATGTTAGTTTTATTTTAAAAGGATATGCATATGAATAGAATTAAGAGGAAAAGTAATCTTAAGTCCAATATTTACCTAAGTTTTTACCATTTTTCGTACTTTTCAATCTTCTCAAGCTCCAAGTGCTCATTTGTTGTCATTACCTTCAACCTAATTAACTTCCCTTATAAGTTCAGGTCTCATAGCAACATATACCCTATAGTTTTTAAAGCTGAAAATGTCTTTTGCCTTCCTTATTGAAAAATACTTGCACTGGATATAAAACTCTGGGTTGACAGTTTTTATCCCATCAGTTTCTTAATTATTTTCTTTTGGTTGGTTTCCACAATTTTTGATGAGAAGACTGGTTATATGAATCTTGTTTCTCTATATACTGTGTCCTTTTCCCCTGACTGCTTCTAAGATGTTCTCTTTCTCTTTGATTGATAGTAGTATAAATATGTGTCTATGTAAATTTATTTTTCACTGAATTTGTAAAATGAGGGTTTTTTTGTCATTATTCAGTTTTTTTCCCCTATTCTTCTCCATTTTTCTTCTATTCTAGGATTTCAAATATGCCTACTTCAGAATTTACTGTTATCCCATATCTCCCCCAGGGGGACAGCCTGAATCTCCATTCATGTTTTCATTTTTCTGTCTCTCCATCTCCCCTCTTTCTCCTAACCTTTCCTCTTTAGATGAAATGGTTTCTATTGATCCAATTAAGTTTGCCGTTATCTGTTTTCATTCTGTCTTAAGTCCATACAGTAAGTTTTAAAGCATAAAAGGATATTGTATTTTTGAATTTTAGAGTTTCTAGTTGGTTCTTTTTCCATTTTCCTTTGGTGCTTTCCTTTGTCTTCATTTATTAGAAGTGTATCTTCCTTTACTTTGTTGAGCATAGTTATACCAGCTGCTGTATAGTACTCTGATAACTCCAACTTCTAGGTCATCTCAGGGTTTGACTCTGTTGATTACTTGTTAAGTGTTTTCCTGAATTTTTGTATGTTGATTTTTGGATTATATCCCAGGCATTGGGAATGTTATATCGTAGAGAATTTGTTATATTCTTCCAGAGAGTGCTGGTGTCTTTGTTCTTGCAGTCAATTCACTTGGTTGAACTCAAACTACAATGGGCAGTATCTCAAATCATAGCTCAGTTCCTTCAGCCTTAATGCAGACTGTCTTGAATCTTCTCTATGTGGTTTAAGAGTTAGCCAGAGACTTGGTTAGAACTGAATTTGGACTTCCTTTCCAGAATTTCTCCCTCATTTTCCAGTGATTATGACTGTCCTCTGGTTCTTCAGGCCAGAAAACCAGTATTTAATATCCTATACCCTGCTACAAGTGCATTTTACCCTTTGGATGAAGTCACAGAAATGGAAAACTTATCACATGCTGGCTTTTCTTTCCAAGTTTTAAAATTCCTTCCAAGTCTGCTGTTTTGATAATTTTCCTGAGCTTACTAGCAGTTGTTTTCAGTGTCATAGCCAGAGTTTACAGGAATTATCTTGTGGGAGGGTGTATCTGTTAAGAGCTTACTTTTGGAGAAGTGAAGAGTTTAAGAAGAGAAGTGACTTAGCTAAAGTCACAAGACCAGCTGGAAACTCAGAGAAGGGAGAGAGACCACGTTGTGCCTGGTCTCAATCTCCTGCTCCTGTTTGCTGCACAGGTGTAGGGGCAAAGTTTTTCCTCTCTTTTTCCAGTGTTTTCCCCCAGGTGTATAACTGGCCCCGCCCTCATTAAGCTGGAAGAAACTAGCTCATATTTTTTGTAGCAACAGTGCCTTATTTTTGTAAGGCACCGAGTCTATGTGGTGTTATGGCCGTGCACTGTGCCCCCAGCTGAGAGACTGGCTTCTCTTCTCCCTTCTGCTACAACTGCTTGCTTACTGTCATTATATTTTGTGTTTTTTTCCTTAAAACTTTCTTTTTAAATTTAGATTTTCATTTATCTTTCCCAAGGAACAGCTGAGATGCAAATGCCTTTGGGACACATTCAGGGCATATCACCCCCAATGCTAGTGATGAACCTGCACCCTTAGAAGAACATAATGAAACTCTATTTCCAGAAAATCCCTTTTTGCATTCTTCAAGTCTGGTTAAATATCTTCTCTGCTGGAATTGCTCATGAGACTTGGAACTGCTCTTGATTAATTGCCATTTACAATATCTGTGTTGCTTCTGGTGATAGATGATTGGTTTATTAAGTGGTTTGTCCTTACAATAGAATATTATATAGGCATCACAATGATGTAGGTAAATTAAGAATATGTTCAAACTGTGCTATGTGAAAGACGAAAATAGTCTCAACATAGTATATGCTCCCATTTTGGTGAAAAATATATAGCTACATTAACAAATAATGTATACTATAAATAAGAAAAAACCTAGAGATTTTGTATAAAAGATAGTCCTGCTTTTGGTAATGGTGGGGTAAAGGGTAATTAAAAAATTTCCCATCTTTCTCCATATTATTTCAAACAACATGCATTCCTTTTGGAATCAAATGTAAAGAAAAACATTTTTTAAAGAAAAAAAAAAAAAAACAAAGAAAGCCAAATCAATGGAGACAAATCTCTTGGGGATTCAGGAAGGGCAGCTTTCTCTAGGCCCCAGGCAGTCCTAGCTGGAGAATTCAGAGGAAGGGCGGGGGTATGTGGTGGGCAGAGGGAGCTCTGGCAGCCACCAGCATTGAGGAGAGAGGCACACAAGCGGCTTTGAGAAGATACCACATCCTGATTTCTGACATTTGAGCACTTCAGGGGGTGCCCTATCAGCGGACCAAGACCCTGCCTCTCTGGAGTATTTGCAAGGCATTTAGTAGCTCATTTCTTTCCCTTCTCTTATTTTTCAAGCTCAGTGCCTCAGTTCCAAAAGTTAGTTTCAGTTCAGAAAGTTCCTGAGTATGGGTGATTTGGGGACCCAGAGACCTTGTCTTTCCAGCTGCTTTCATTTTTCAAAGAAGGCAGCTTGCTCTGTCTTTTCCTATTGTGGGTCCAGAGTGTTTACTGCTCTGTGCCATTTGGGTGGAGGGGGAGGCGTATGATGACCTTAAGAGAAATGACTCGAATCCAGTTGTATCTGAGGCTTCTGGCACAGATAAGACAGCCCCAGCCACCACCCGGCCCAACTCCTTCATGCCAAAACCCAGAAGGAGTAAGTATGGCCCCAAAACACTTAAGTCAGGGTTAGAACCCAGGGATTGGGACTTAACCAGCTTTTTTTTTTTTTTAAGATTTATTTATGCATACAAGAACTGGGATCCAGGCCAGAGGGGCAGGGTCAGAGAATTCACCAGAGAAAGAGTGGAACAGGTAGATGGACTGAAATACAGGAGGGGAGCAGCAGGTGGGTCAGGAGAGGTCTGTTGTACCATGTGGGTCACCTCCCAGATCAGGAATTGAACTTGTGCTGCAGTGGCTTCAGATAGCTTCATGGCTTCATGGTGCTGCTGCACTTTAACCTGTTGTGCCACCAGGGAGGGTCTCTTTTTTTTTTTTTTTTCAAACATAGAAATTGAACTGTTGTCCATCATGGGCTCAGTCACTAAGATTAAAACAAGATTTCTTTCCTTATTTCAGAGCCTGAATTCTAGTTCCAAGAATAATCCGTAGAGATTCTGGTGTTTCACAAATGAGATGCGAGCAGACCTCACTGCACAGGTAACAGATTTTAAAAGTAAAACCTCACTCAAATTTTTATGTGTGTGTATACAATGTGTTGTTCTATGCTACTTTATTTATTTGCTTTCTAGCTAAGGCAGTTGTCAAACCCTTATTGCTTAATGAAATTGGTTAAAGGCTTTTGAAGAGGTGGTGTTTGAGAACATTCACAGCTATAGCAGCCTGATGCCTATGACAGAGAAGTGAGACATAGGCAGAGTTACCATAGAAAAAGTAAAGCATTACCAAAGACATAAAACCACCCCAACCCTAAGAGGAACTTTGTTGGGAGTGTATCTGTGGTGGAATTGGAGTGTTGTTTGATTTCTTCTGATTGATCTTTAATTTTTATACTAGGCACAAATTGATTTTGTAATAAAATTGGTTTGGATTTTTAAATTTCAGAGTTCAGCTAGTGTTATCCCAACTAAGCAGAAAAGGAGGCCCTTGCCTGTCATTGTCTTTGGATTTTATTGTTCTGGGAAAGAAATGACTTCATAAATTAATCATCTTCCCCATTCCGACTCCTCCTTGACCAAAAGTAAGTAGGCAGCTGTGTAGGTTGTCACCGTCTCCAGGCAGCCTTCCCAGATTACTCTGTCCCTCATGTGCCATGGCCTACAGGGCCAAGGTCCTGCACCTGTTCTCAAAGTCACAGCCTTTCAGGCTTGAACTACCACGGCAGTTACAATTTCCTCCTCTTGGTTAGCTTAGCCTATGTCAGGCACTTTGCTAAGTCGCCTGAACAATTCCAGGAGGAAATTGGTACTGACAGTACATAGATTTTAAGTTGGGGATACTGAGGTTCAGAAAGGTTCACTATTTGGCTGGAGGTTATATAACCGGGAGAGGGCAGAGCCAGGATTCCAATACCAACCGTGGCTTGGGCGATTTTCTCTCTGTGGCAATACAGCCAGACAAACAGCATGAGTCAGTCTCTTCTTGCTAGAGGGTCTTGTGTGTGTGTGTGCACATACTCATACATATGGCCCTGGGCAAGCATGGTGAGGAAGGAGGAAGGGGGTGATAATGGGTGCTCAGATGCCAGGCATGTGCTAGGAACTTAACATCTTCTTCCAGCAAACCTGGAAGGTTCTAAGGATGTTCCCATTTAGCCCTGAGGCTTGGTCAGTGAAATTACTCACCCAAGGTCATGTGGCCAGTCTGAGTGGTGTGACACTGGTCCTGGCATGTGGCCACACTCCCCTGGCTGCGATGTGCTCCAGCTCTTGAATGGGTGTGGCAAATTCAGGTAACTGGCGCCAAGCTGGTCCACTGCCTCTGGTGGTGGGGCTTCTGGGCAAAGGATAATTTTCCCATGTCTAAAGGGTTGTAAAAACAAAACAAAACAAAACAAAAAATCAAAGATAAACAAGTGATAGAGGCATATACAGCTGGAAGACCTGACATGTTTATTTTCTGGCTTCTTACAGAAAACATTTGCTGGTCCCTGGCCTAGGAGTCCGAGGTCCGAGCAAATTCGTTAGACCTCTGTCCTTATCCCCCACACTTGTCCGTCATCACATCAGAGCAGAGGCTGTGTCCTGAGCACTGGCTGCCAATGCAGCAGGCATTTAGATCTCCAAAGTGTCTATCAGGCCTCAGATCTCCAACAGATCTCCAAAGTGTCTCTCAGGCCTCTGCTACAAAGGAGGGGCTTACTTCACCACTTTTAGTTTGGGGATTGAGGGGAGTCTGTGCCCACAGAAGAACCTAGCGATTCTTTGGTTGGATTTCTGGGCAAGAGGGTGTTTTCCCTCTGGATGGGGTCAAGTGCATCTCTTTGTGGGTGGCAGTGACTTCAACAACTTGTATAACTCCTCTGCAGCCTAGAAGGCACCACTGCCACTCCAGACACCCAGTCTTGAGTGCCACACACAGTGCCAGACAAAGGGGAGATAGTAGTCCCTGCTGGTGGAGAGGAACAGCCCAAGACAGCTCTCCCTGTGAGAACTAAGAAGGGCAGGCTAGGAAACACTTCCTGTAGGAGGTGACATCTGCACTGCCTCTTGAAAAATGAGGCATTAAATAGAAAATGGAGAGGGAGCATGGAGAAGGTAAAGAGCCAAAGGGACCAGCAGCTGGCAGCCTGGTGTTAGTGCAGAGGGACAGGCAGAACACGGGTGTGGGGCTGTAGGTGTCAGCAAAGGCTGGGCTTTGGGTCCTGTGAGGCGGGCACTCTGACTTGCCTCTCAGGGCCATGTGGCCATTGTCTGCGCCCAGCACCTCCTTGGCAGCAGAAGGTGACATCTGGTGACGAATGGCTGTTGCTGAGTCCCTCCTCCCTCCTGCAGAACCCAGGCGCAGCTGCCGGTCCCTCCTCCCTTCTGCTCACTAGTGCTTGGAGCACAGGCCTGGAAGAATCAGGGCCCTGATTTCAGAACAGCCAAGGACCTCATCACTCTAGTGCTCATGACTTCCTGGAATTGCCTTGCTGCTGGCCTGGGCTCGCTCGTGTGTGCAAGTAAGGACCTACACTCAAGCCCACATGCTGCACTGACTCACATGTGCATGTGCACACGAACACAGGAGCTCACAGACATGCATTGTAACCTGGGCTTGTTCATGCAGCTCTCAGAGGCACGGGAGAAGCTTGCACACGAGCTTTCCCCACTTAACCTAGATGCATCTCTGCAAGTATTGACATGGGCACATGCATCGTTGTGAACTCACGCAGCTGTGCCTCACTCAACACACTCTCTTATGGGGACACGCATGGGCATGTCCTTACACACTCAGAGACACAGCCAGGTGCTGTCTTGACCTTGCCAAAGGCACAGGTGGCAGATGTCCTAATTCAAGTCCTAGACATGGTCCAGGCTAGACTGGCCACTCCAGTGTTTACATTATCTATAAATTAGTTGTCTACATTTAAAAATCTGGGGATTTCAGAGAAAGGTTTGGATTTCTGCCTTGTCTTGTAAAATCAGAAACTAGCAATTTGAGGCATCTTTCCAGCTGGCCGTGATGGTTTGGGGCTGAGCAGCAGGGCTCTCCAAGCTGTGCTTAACCCCTCACCCTCCATGTGAGGCTGCTGGTCCTGGTGAGCCCCGTCCAGCTAGCCAGGCATTCAGGAATTTGGGGCCTGAGCTTTAGAGGGAGGAGCTGGGTTCTTCTAAGTAGCCTTCCACTGATGCTCACAGCAGGCTGACCCTTCCCACCATGGGTGCAGGGAGGTTCTGCTAACGATGTGGAAACTCTCAATGGGCAAAGTGACTTCTTCATGTAAGGCCAGCATGGCCTTACTGGGAGCTCTGAGAGGAGGCGCCGTTCCCATCCACTTACTGCCGAGCAGATGGTGACCTGCTGGCCAGGCAATGCAGAAAGGTTTTGCCGTCAACAAAGCTGGGAGGGAGTTGAAGGGGGCAGGGTGTCTCTGTTGTGGAATCATTATGGGGGCAGGGCCTGTGCAGTACTAATGTCTACTTTGCTCTCCTCTGGGGCTATCTCCTGCCTGGCTCTGGCACTGCTGTTTCTTTCCTCTGATAAGTTTCCCCCAGTCTCTGCCCTGGCAAAAAGCCTGGCTCCCAGAGGGGAGGCAGCTCCCTGAAGTTTCCTGGGGAGGCATCTACTAATTTTGGACTCTGGCTAAGCCAGAACATAGAAGACCAAAGGACAGCAGAAAGCTCTGTAGTTGTCTGTCCACTACTGGCCATGAGACCTAGCACCCCTCAGCCCCATCTCAGGCCCTTCAGCAAGTCAGCCAGCCAAGGCCGAGGGCCACCTCTGTGGGTTGATTCCCTAACCACTGGTTCACCAGAGTATCTGTCCCACTCAGCTCTCTTCCCCGGACACTTAACTCCCAGCATGTCTGAGGGCCTTGCACAAAGCACGGGACAAAGTGGCCATGGCCTGACCTGGGGTCCCTGCTCCTAGGGCAACCTCTCTGTGCCAATTTCTTCCTCTGTCAACTGGGCACAGCAATTACAGGACTGGCTCTGAGGATGGCTGGGTGAGGGGGTACATGCACAAAGTGGAGAATTTAGGGTACAGTGATGGCTTGATAAATTCCGAAGCTTATTCGCTTCACTCCCATGTGGGCTGTCCCTCCTGGGGCTGCTGCCTGCCTGGCCTGGCTTTTGCTCTCACCAACACAAGCCCGGGTCCTATAAATTGCCCCTGTTCTCTTCTTGCCATCTCTCTACATTCTGTTCTACCAATTTGGTCTCCCAAATCTTTCTGGAATCTGTGCTTTCCTTTCCCCTGGGGCTCTCCCCATTCTGGTTTGCTTGGCTATTATCCCCCCAACTTGCACAACTGTGATCCCAGTTGTTCTGTGGCTGCAGGCCCTTCACACTCAAATCCAACACCACTTCTGCATTTGAAGGGCAAACTGCATCGCTCAGCACTTAACCTTGCAGGACACAGTTCCTTGGCCTGCCAGTGGAGGAAGTGTGTTTCCAGCCTGTCCACAGCAGGTGGTTAAAGGCTTGGGCCCTGAGTGTAGGGTGGGGTGTGAGGAAGTGAAGGTGGAGTGGGTGTTTGTTCTCACTATTGCGCGTCAGGACCTCGCATGCCCAGCATCCAGTGATGGCTCCATCCCCAGCCCAGCGCCAAGCTCTCCCTCCCTGCCTTTACTCAGTGTGTGTTCCTGCCCAGACCCCCTCCCCCCACCTGCAATTCAGTTCTGCCCCATGCTCCCTCCAGCTGCCCCTCCCTCCCTTCACAAGTAGTTAGTTCTCGCTCACTGAGTTCTCAAAACACTGTGTGCTGCTCTGAGGTTGCACTTACCTCATTTGTTAGATTTTTCTGTTTACATGTCACCTAGACAGTGCTTCTCAAACTTTACTGTACACATGATTCACACAGGGAACTTGTCCAAATGCAGATTTGATTAGCAGGTCGGGATGGGGCCTGAGACTTCATTTCTGACAAACTCCCCTGGTGGTGCTGCTGCTGGTGGCCCAAGACTATATTTTAAATAACAAGAACCGAGACAGAGAGTGTCTAGAAGGCAAGTGACTTGTATTCAATTCTGCTTGATATCCTTGGTAGCTACCTGAGAACTTGGTGAATGAGGAACCAATTAAATGCCTATGAAATTTTGAAGGGGCCCTCCCTGGTGGCGCAACAGGTTAGGATGCAGCACTGCAAGTTAGTGGCAGCTGCCTCAGTGTGAGGTCGATCCCTGGCCCCTGAGGTGACCCACATGGTGCAGCAGACCTCTCCTGACCAGCCTGCTTCTCTCCTAGGCAGTGTACTTTGTCGATCTGCCTGTTCTGCTCCCCACTCTGTCTCTGGTAAATCTGCTCCTGCACCTCTGGCCTGTACCCCAGTTCTGTATGCATAAATAAATAAATCTTTTTAAAAAAGATGAAATGAATGAATGAATGAATGAATGAAAAGCAGTTTATGCAGATAAGCGTGCTGGGGAGATCTAGAATAGTTGATGTCTAAATTGAAACCTAGGGGAGGGCAGGAGGTTGCCAGATAAAGAGGGCTAGGGTGAGATCTCCCAGGGGGAGGATGAGGACCGAGGCACAGAGATGCACAAAAGCAGGTGCAAGTCTGAGGCAATGGAAGACTTGATGTGGCTTGGGCCAGCTCACTAATGGTCAGCTGGGATGCCACGCAGGGAGGGAGGAGCATGGCTTCTATTTTATCCTGGAGCCTGTGGGGCCTGGCATGGCCACTCCTGCAGCAGGATAGGAATCTAGAACAAAGAAGAGACACAAGACCAGCAGGTCACCTAGGGGCTCCCTTGTCATCCATGTGGAGTTCAGGCCATGGCATGGAGGGAAGGGCACTAATTGAAGAGGAAATGAAAAGGAGAATTAACTAGCAGGACTTGGTCAGGGGAAAAAGGGTAAAGGAAAGCGTCCCTTTTTTGCTGGGGGGGCACCTGGGTGAAGGTGGTACTATTGAAGGAGACTGAAGTACAAAAGGAGGAGCTGGATTGGGAGAAGAATGAGGTGTTTAATTTCAAAGCTGGTGAGGTGTGACATACCCGAGGGGCATCCCTGGCATGTGTGTGAAGAACCCCTGGGAGAGACCAGGGCTGAAGATGACATTGTGGGAGGCACTGGCTGACAGATGCTCATGGAAGTTCTGGGAGTGGATGAGATCATCAAGGGAAATCTTACAGTAAGAAGACAAGAAGTTAGCGGATGGACCCTAGAGGAAAAGCATTCATTTAAAGAGCAGGCATTAATGACAACCTGTTAGGGATAAAATGGGAAGAGAAAACATTTACAATAGCAACAAAAAAGATAGAAAAACTAGGAATAAACCTAACCAGCAATGCACAAAATCTAAGAAGAGAAAACATTAAAATTATTCCAAAGGACAAAAAAAGCATTTGAATAATGTTTTTGGTTGGGAAAACTAACATCATAAAATTGTCTATTGTCCCTCAGATAATTTAGAATTTAATAAGATTTTCAGTAAAAATGAAACCTTTGTTGCTCTTATTTTAACAAACTGATTCTCAGGTTCATATGGAAAAAATAAACAAGTTTTGGGAGACAACTCTCCAGGAACGTCTCATGTTTCTGCCAAAGCAGAAGCAGTGGCTACCTTAGTTCCAGACTGTGTCTTCAGAGATGTTTGTACATGGATACATTTGAAAAGTAAGAGCAAAAACTCTAAAACAAAGAGCAAGTATATTTACTGTTAGTATAATAAAGACAATGTCTTCATTTGTGGTAGAAAACAGACTTACTGCTCCTTATATAAGATAGGGGTGCTTGGGACTCAAGATTCTTTCATCGAACAACCCCTGCGTGTTCAGGCATCACCTGGACTTCCTGTCACCCCGTGAAACCATTTCAAATGCTGATAGTCTGACTGCTGTTGTCATGAGTAATGAAGTCCTTTGCTCTGACCAAGAAGTCTCGTGTCTTCTGCCAACATTAAACAAGTAGGGCAGGCTAATTTACTGGCTTGTAGGCAGAATAAGAACTCACTCAGACTCTTCATACTTCTTCACAGCAAGAAGAGCCATGCAATTTCTGGAAAAGAGTAGTTAAGATTAGCCCTATCGGCCCTCCTGGGTTAACGCACAGCACTAAGAAGCTAAAGCCATTTCAGCAGGAGTTTGATCCCCACCCACCCTGGAGTTGATCCAATGGTGCAGCAGACCTCTCCTGACCCTCCCGCTGCTCCCCTTAGCAGTGTTGATCGGTTGATTTGTCTGTTCTGCTCCCCACTCTGTCTCTGGTGAATCCTCTACTGCCCCTGCACTTCTGGCCTGTTCCCCAGTTCTGCATGTACAAATAAATAAATCTTAAAAAAAAAAGATTAGCACAATCAGAAATTAAATGATACTATAAAATTATATTACCTAAAACAATATGTAGTGGACAGATCAGTGAACAAATACAGTTCTAAAAACTATAATGTGAATTTCAGTCCATGGTAAATATGGTATTTTAAATAAAGGCGGAAAATGAGTTATTCAATAAATAGGGTTGGGGCAAGTGGAGGACCATCTGGGAAACAACTTGGATCCATACCTCACACTTTGTAGAAGAATCAATTCCATGTGAAACAAAGATTTAAATATAAAAAAAAAGTAGAAAGATAATGCACCAAAGCATGGGAGAATTCTAAGACTGTAACGCTGACACACAACCCAGATGCCATAAAGAAAGAAAAACTGACAAATTTAACGATTAAAACAAAACTTCCTTTTATTGAAACCCAACATAAACAAAATCAAAAGTCCAGCTTGGAAAGTATTTGCAGCTCACATCCCTGATATTTCCTATTGTAGAAAGAATTCCCACCAATAAGTATAAAACAGATCAATAACATGAAAGATGGGCAGGTGTAAAGAGTTAGCAAAACCTGGAAAAGATGCTCTCTTTTCATAATAGGAAAAATAGAATTACAGCTTCAGGGAGGCACCATTTCATCTCTCGGTCTGGCCAAGATCAAAATGCTTGATCACACACTGTGCGGCGAGACAGACGCTCATGCATTGCTGATGCAAGTGGAAATGGTACAGCTCAATGGGGAAATTTGGCATTATCCTCTGACGTTACAAATGCTCTTGACCTAACAATTCCACTTCTAAGAATTTATCTTGTGGAAAGATGCCCACACGTGAAAAATGGTGCATATGAGATTAGTGATTACAAAGTGTTTGTAATTGCAAAAGATGGAGCACAACCCAAGTAGGCACCAGAAGGAAGAAGAGGAAAAAGCCAGGCAAGTACATATGAAAGTATCCTATACCGGCAAGTAAATATGAAAGTATCCTATACGGGCAAAGGGAGGATTGGGAAGTTTGTGATGCCCTGAAATGGAAAGACCTCCTATGTATATTGAGAAGGAAGTCAGATATGTCCTAGTATGTATAGAATGTTCCCTTTCTTGTGGAGGAAAAAAAGTAGGTGTGGGTTTGTATGTGCGTGTGTTTGTAGATCACTTGTGTACAGGCCTGTGGGGACTATATCAGAAACTGGTTATCTCTGGGGAGAGGACTCTTGTAGATGAGAAATAGGAGTGAGAAAAGATTTTACTGCACACTTTTATACCCATAAAAAGTTGAGTATGTCTGACTTCTACATGACCGCCCCCCCCCCCAAATAAATGAGTGGACATGAAGGAGATGAAGGGCATGTTGTGGGTGTCTCAGAGAGACAATTGGGAGAGCTGCCCTGCAGGCGCCCGCTAGAAGCACATTGCACACAAGAGCAGTGGCCCACAGTGGGGGTGTTTACCTGTGAGAGCTCAGAAAAGGACTTAGAGGCTTAAAGTGCAGGTGTTCATCAGACAGTATCATGAGAGTGTGGGTGAATGTCTGAGTGTGTGTGAGTGGGCAAACCGGATGCAATGCTCAGGGGAGAATGGATTATGCAGAATTGGTTACAGCAGACAACCTGATCATGATGGGAAGAAGGAGAAGGCGGTTGGCAGGGCCACAGGGCTTTCTCTTTTTCTCTCTCCCCCCCTCCTTCTCCTTCAAACCTCCTTTTCTTTCTCCTGTATCCTTTGTACTCTTTCTCTTCCTTTCCTCCTCATTATTATTCAAATGGAGGCAAATTATGCATGTTTTGTTCCTTGTGGGAAGACAGTAGGAAGGAAGCGGAGTGGTAGAAGATGCAGGAATTGTAGGGGGACAGTTGCTATTACCTATTGCTGTGGAACAAATTGCTTCAAAATGTAGAGGCATAAAACCACCCCCACTTCATCATGCTAATGAGTCTTTGTGTCAGAATACAGACTGGTTTTATCAGGGATACCTTGTCTCTGTTCCATGAATTCTAGGCCTCTGTTGAGGTAGTTTCAGCAGCAGGAGATGACTGGGCTATCTGAGGCCCCTGTTCTCCTCTGTGTGTTAAGATGGCTCCTTCCCGCACAGGTCTGGTGCACCTGGGCTGAGGTGACGGAGGCAGCCAAGACCCAGTCAGCATCAGCCACTCTCCATGCAGCTCCACACAGCTGGCTTGGGCTTCTGATAGCAGGGTAGTAGACTTCCTACACGGTGGTTCGGGGCTCCAAAAGGCAAGCATTGCAAGAGCCCAAAGCAGAGGTTGCAAGGCTCTTAATTCCTAGCCTTGGGAGTCATTCAGAGTTACTTCCCTTCTACTTTCTTTGCCAGGCCAAATTTAGTGTGGCGATGACATGGGGTCTGACTAGAGAACTCCTACAGCTCAGCAACGGCAAAAAAGTGAAATAACCCTGTTCAAAAATGAGCAAAGGATTCGAATAGGCATTTCTTCATAGGAGGTATACAAATGATGAACAAACACATGAAAATATGCTCAACATCACTAGTCATTAGGGAAATGAGAGAGGTACCACCTCCCACTGATTAGGATGGCTCTTATCAAAAATGCAGAAAATGACAAACATTACGTGGTTGTGGAGAAATTGGAACCCTTGTGCACTGTTGCTGGGAATGCAAAATAGTACAGCCGCTATGGAAAACAGTGTGATAGTTTCTCAAAAAGTTAAAGATAGAATTACTCTATGACCCAGCCATTCTACTTGTGGGTATACCCAGAAGTATTGAAAATAGGGTGTTCCTAACAGCAGCCTTATTCATAATAGCTAAAACAAGGAAGCAATCTGTCCATTGACAACTATTGGATAAGCAATATATGTATCTACATGGATGAATCTTGACATTGTTCAGTGGAACAAGATAGCTGCCCAAAGACAAGTATTGCATGATTCCATATATATATTCCATATGTATGAGTATCGGAAAGACAGAGACAGCGAGAGTGAAAGAGGGAGAGCAATAGAGAGAGAGCGAGAGAGAGAGAGAGAGAGAGAGAGAGAGAGAGCGAGAGAGAGATTACAAAGTCATAAGATGCAAGCTGAAATCATAGAAAGAGCCTTTGATGATTGCCACAGGCTGTGGAGGAGGGAGAGCATGGGGAGTATTGTTTAGTAGGGTCAGGATTGTCAAGATGGGGGGAGTTCTGCAGAAGGACGGTGATGCTGGTTACAGAACAATATATGTTTAATACCATTGAGCCGTCCACTTAAAAATGACTAAGATGGCAAATTTTATGTTATGTATATTTTATACCCCAAAATATGAAACAAAAGGAATGGGTTGGTCTACATTTATGATTTCTGAGTTACAAAAACTAGATCAGTTCCAGGTGATGACAGGGTCCAGAGTGCAGCCAAAGATGGGGGAGATCATCACTGACAAGATTAAGGAACTGAGCAACCAGGGTGTTGGATGGGACTTCTTTGTGGAAACTGAAGTTACCAGTATGAGGTCTGGGTGGAGACAGAGGCTGCAACCCCAGTGCCAAGGTCTTCTCTGATCCTGGGAGGGGCTGGAAGACTGGTGATGACTCAGACAGATGTGGGGGGTGACAGTCCTGCAGCTAGGTGGCATAGGACTTTGTGTGGATGTTCCATCCTGGTCTCTAAGAGAGCCAGGAGCAGGGGGCTTTCACATGTGGCGGTAAGTCATGGCAAGTAGTGAGAGATGTGGAACTGTTCCCAGCTGTAGTGTCGGGAGCATGAGAATGAGTACCCCACCCTATGTGGGGTGACAAGGCTCGATCTTCAAGCTATCCCCTTTTCTCTACCATGGGTATGCAGTGCGGTTCAGACAGTGAGGATGAAATTATAGAAGAAGGGTTGGAGAAACCCAGTGCTTTTTGTCCACGCTTGCTTTCTGCTTAGTTAAACTTCTGAGCAGCCATTTGGGAAGCAACCGATTCACCCCAGCTCCTATTCTGAATCATGGAGACAACAAAAAGAACAGAGCATTAGTTCAGCTGAGGTGAGGGGCTTGTGAGGAGAGTGATGCTTTGGAAGGCTGGGATTCTGTTTCTCTTAGAGACCAGGATGGAACATCTGCAGGTCAAGGATGGCCAGCGTTCATATCCATAAGCCCCTCATCAGTCTGGAGATTTGGGTAAATGAAACAGAAGGAGGCTGCATATGTTTGTATTCACCAACGTTGGGGTGAATAGAGGGAGAGGGGACATATGATTGCCTCCCTCAACTTCCCAGAGGAAGGGGAACTATTTGGAACAGCTAGAAACATGATGGAAAGGTCAAGAGGACATGAACTCAGCCACAGGAATCCAAAAACATAAGTCACAGTTCTATTTATCTAAAAATGGAAAATTTCTCATCAGGGAGGAAATTGAAAACAAAAAAGAGCTCTGAGCAATTTAACATGCTTTTTTGAGGATGACCCCACAGTGGTGGGTCTCACAGAGGCTGCCGTGACCACATCTTACTGGATGGGCCTCCTCAAACCCTACTTTCGTCTTCTACCCCTGATCATAATTCCCAGCGGGCTCCAGAGGTTTGCCCTTCTGGGGGTAAGTGAGGGCAAATCCCTGTCAAGGTCTATTGTTGCAAGTAATGAAAACTGACCTGAATTAACATCAGCAGGGTTGAAAATTCATTGGAAAGAATCTGGTTTATCTCACAGAAGTGCAGCCAGGCCTCTAGAGGATGGGGCTCAGGCCCCATGCTTGCAGTGAACTGCTAGTTTTGGCACATGTCTGAGGAAATTAAGTGCTCTGTGGTCCAGTGAGACTGGGAAAGGCTACATACCCTTTTCCCAAGGGACACCAGCATATTGATGGCTCTGACAAGTCCTGCACCAAGAAACTTAATTTCATCAGCTAAGCCCGCCCCCCAAATATCTGTAGAATAAGAAGAGGCTCTATGCCACCCTGGCCTCTGCGCTGTGGTGATGGAGGTGACTTCAGGGCAGAGAGCCATGTCTTTGGGAGCAGACCACCTGACTCAGAATCCTTCCAGCCATTCTTTCTTTCACTGCTGTGAGGACAGCAGCCTGGTGAGGAAGGAGGTGAGGAGATCCTAATTCACAGTATTGAGGCCACACATCCAGACCCTCTATACCTTATTTTGCTTTTAATTCAGGGAAAGAACAGGCACATAGGTGAAATCTTCTTATCTCCATAGGAATCACCCAGGGTTGGAGACTGAAGACCAGTTTAAATGAGGATTAAATGAGCTAATAATGCCTGTGTGATCCCAAAGGGAGAATTGTGTCTGACTTTACCACATGCTAGCTGAATGATTTGGGCAAGTTATTTAACCTCTCTAAATCTCAGTTTCCTATCTACAAATCAGGATAATAACAGTAATATCTCTTGAGATTGTGGTGGGGATTAAATGAGCTAATAATGGCTGCAAACTCTGGTCCATAGTAAGTGCTAAAATATTTAGTGATGACTATTGTTATTATGGAAAACACACTGTGTGCCATGAATTTATAGGAGGAGTGCCTGTTTTTGTTCACTAATCATTTATTGGTGTCCATTTCCAGAGGGAACTGAGATATAAAGAAGAGTCTGGTGATGTGGCCTTGGCTTTCATGGATTTCCCAGTCTTTTGGAGGTAGATAGACCAAAGATAATTACAAAAAGAAGATTGTAAGAACACAGTACTGTGACAGCTCCCAAGAAGAACAAACTAGGTTAGACCAGAAGGCAAGGGAGAAGGACATTGCAGATTAAAGGTGTGAAGGTACCTGTCAGCTTTGACTACTGAAGTGACTCAGTGTACTGGGGAATAGCATGAGGAGGGATAGTGTTGAAGACATTGGCAGGGAACAATGCAAAGGACCTTGAATGCCAGAGCAAGGAGCTAGCGTGTTATCTTATGGTGACAGAGAACTAATGAAATGTTCCAGTTTTGAGAGTGTCATGGTAGACGTGTGGTTAAGAAGCTGCCAGTGGCATCTGTGAGACTTAATTGGTTGAAGAGGTATAAAACAGGAGGCCGAGAGACTAGGCAGGGAGGTTGTTATGAAAAATCACATAGATGAGGGGAAAGTCTTGGTTTGGGTGACTTGGTAATACCTCCAGATGGAGTTGGGGTAATTAATGCTGGTGTAGAGGGAAGGACCTGAGCTTGAATGTGTTGAGTGGGGACCTCTTTGGGCAATCCAAGGAGCAGTAGTTAATGTGCAGTTGGATGTATGGCCTAAAGATTTAGATCTGAGAGCCATGTGCATTCCCACAGTAACTGAATTCATAAGAGTGGATGGGACTGCTCAGGGAGGGTCAGGATGAAGGCCACCCTGGGAAATGTGGCTCCAGAATGGAGGCAGCACAGAGGATTCTCCTGTTGGAGCAGAGATTTTATCAGCACTTAGAAGTCCACATTTCCTATAGATTCAAATTCTTGGAGGGAATGGTTTCCCTTCTCAAAGGAGACTCCACCTGCCACCAAATCCTGTCTGTCTTAAACCTCAGATATTTTGACTAGATGCTAATCAAGTGACTTAAAACCCAAGGTCCCAAAGTATTTACTCTTATTTTGTTGTTCTTATGCTTTGCCAGTGCCTTGAACCAGTTTTCCCATCTCTTCAGTGCGGGGAACGGACCTTTGTTAGCTGCTTCCAGACCAATTTTGCTTCTACAGAGCACAAGAAGATGGGTTGCATAGAGGAGTACTTGTTTTAAATTATTTCTGGGGATTTATTCAGACCCTTCTGCATTTTTGGGTACCCAAACATTTAGCCATCCCTTCACTGAATACCTTAAATGAGAATGAAATGAGCTATAAGGTCTATGTGATCCCCTAGGCAGATTAGTAACAATGGGGAATGATAGAGCGAGTTACATGGAAACAGACAAACCTTTCTGATGTCAAGCATCCTTAGGAGTGAGGCCTGTGGCAGAGGAGACCACTGTGCCCATACAGGTTGTTGGTTGGTTGTTGATGGCTTTACTTTCTTGCTTTCATGTTCTCCTTTCTGTAAGAGGGACTGGAAACATGAGAATTATATTTCCAAGAATCATTGCCACATAGATTCTAGGTCAGGCTCTTTGATTCTTTCACTTAGAAGCAATTGCAGGAGATCGTGAAGGTGAGAGATGACATAGCAGAAGCCGTAGTGCTGTGGTGAGTAGATTGGTGGGCTTTGGGAAATGTGCGATTTTTAGATCAACCCCAGATTTTTCCTGTGAATCAACAATGTTGGAGGCATCTGTTTGCCAGTGTGCTGGACCAGTTGATGGAGCATTGTATATTTTCTGCAGATATTACAAATTAATTGCTTCTTGGAAAGTGTGCAGAGAATTTTTCAATAACCTTCATTTTCCTAGCTGTTCCAAAAACATTGTAAGTACTGTATCAGTTAGCTTTTGTTGAAAAACAAGTCACTACTGTAAAAGTTAGTCATTTGAAGCAACAGTGATAAATTGAGCTCAAAATGTTGTGGATCAGAGTTTGGGCTGGGCTCAGCTGCATGGCTCTTCTGGTCTTAGCTGGTCTCACTCATATGTCTAAAGTCAGCTGCAAGATACGAAATCAGTTGCAAGATGGTTCTACAGCCTGGCTGGTTTAGTGGCCTTGACTGGGATGGTTTCATATGTATTCTATGGTGTCTCTCATTTTTGTGCATATGGTGATGGCATGTATCCAAGAAAGCAGGTAGAAAAATGCAGGGGTTTTTGAAGTTAAGCTTAGAAATGGTGCACCATAACTTCTATTGACCAATCCAAGTTACATCACGAGCCCACATTCAATTTCACATCACATGGATGCAGGGAGGAGAATCATAGAGGGAGAATCATTAGGGATAGCTTTGCAAACAAACTCCTATGCCACTTATTTCTTGTATTAAATCCCTTTCTACTTAAATAGTCTGGAGGCTATTTCTACTTCCCTGGGTAAACCTTGAAAGAGATCATGTCGCTCTATCTTTCAGAAGATAATCAGAAAGAGTAAGTAGATATTGAGACTTGATCAAATTAGGTGTGAAGTTAAGGATTTGACTTTAGGTCCTGGACGTACCATAACTGTATATTAACCTTGGGCTAGTAGCTTCACCTTCCAGAGTCTTGAACCCTTATGTAAAATGAAGACAGATAAACTTACAACTTAAAATACTGATTGTAAAAGAAATTTGAAGAAGTTACTGGTGTTCACTTGCCTCTGAATAACACCATGGTTAAATGCTACCCTTAAAGCATTGGTAGAGCCCTCTAATGGGAGAGAAGTCAGACGATGTTGGTCACTGCTCTCTACACATTCCCAGGTATATTTTGGGACTTAAAAGTCAAAAGTGACTACCAGCCAATTCTTCCATCTGGGGCCTCCGTGTTGGAATTAAGCCAGAGTTTGAAAAAGCCCTAGAATTGTTGGAGGCAGAACAAACCCCAGGGCTGGCATGAGTCACCTCCCATCCACTGCTCCCATCTGCCCTCTTGGCTCTTGGCGTAGACAGGCCCTGCTTGTCCTGGCCCGTTCTTCTCCTCAAGCCTTCTGGCCACAGCTGCTTGAAGAACCACTCTGCAGCTCCTTGTTAAGCCCCGACTCATGCTGGACATGATGCATAGGGACAATGAGCTTGTAAATAAATTCCTGCTGCATCAGCTCATGGAGCTAAAGGTTAGGCTGGGAACATAGGCCAGGAAGGCAGAGGGAGCCAGGCACAGAGATTCAAATGCCCCTTGTGCTCTTTTCAAGGGACATATGAAGAGGGTGATGAAAATAGATGCTGTGAGCCCACTCACCACTCGTCAAAATACAGTCGGAACTGCCAGGTGATAGTCTTAAGTGCAGAGATCCTGGATCCATAATTCTATACCCTGCTGTCCTTTCAGAATTCAGTTCTGCTAGAGGCTGGCTTGGGGAGGCCAGTGTCCTGGGGCCGTGTGTCAACAGAGCGTGTGTAGGGCAGCAAGCCCTATAGGGGCATCTGAGGAATGGTGAGTGTGTTCAGGCTTGCTGGGGTTTACCAGCAGAGAAAGGTTGCAGAAAATGAAAATGTTCAGAATAATCCCCAAATAAAATAACAGTTCTAGAAAGACTTCACTTCCTGTTAATGAAAAGAGACCAGGTAACTCAATCAACTTCCAGACTTGGGGGTGGGGGTGGGGGGAGCGTGTATGACAGTAGTGGAAATTGATTAGATGCTTTTTTTTTTTTTAAAGATTTATTTATTTGTACAGAGCTGGGGTACAGGTCAGAGATGCGGAGGGTGAGAGGCTTCTCGAGAGACAGAGTGGGGAGCAGAACAGGCAGATCAGCGAAGTACACTGCTGAGGGGAGCAGCGGGCGGGTCAGGAGAGGTCTGCTGCCATGTGGGTCACCTCCGGGGCAGGCAGGGATCGAACTCATGTGGAAGTAGTTTAAGCTTCTTAGTGCTGCGCTTTAACCCACTGCGCCACCAGGGAGGGCCCTGATTAGCCCTTTTCAAACTCCTCATATGTTTAAGCATTATGAAACGTGAACTGCCTTGTGCTTAGACTGTGTCTGTTCTGCATAAAACCCTCCAGTGACTTTTCATCAGCCTTAAAATAAAATCGTGAAAAATTTCCCATATCATCGTATCATTAATAACTTCAATATTATTTCAGACCATTCCCTTCTCCTTATTATTCTCTATGTTCCATGCCAACTGCTTTCCCTGCCCCTCCACCCCCATCCTCAAAGTTGTTGTATTAGTTAAGATAGATTGGGTTGTGCTGCAATAACAAATAAACCTTGATATCTTACCCTCTGTGTTTGTTCCTTGGTGAGTATTATCTTCTCTACTTGGTGACCGAGGGGTCCGGGCTCCTTCCATTTCATAATGCTGCTTTCTCAATACTTGTAACTTCCAAAGTGACCATGGTGGAAAATTTATTTGACTCAGAAGTGACACTTGTCACTTTTCACATTCTATTGGCTGAATTAATCACATTGTTCTAGCATGAGTGCAAAGGAGGCTGGCAATGGAGGGGAGCACTCGGATATTTGGATGGCACTTTCTATTTCTGCTATACCTGCCAGTATCAGTCAAGATTCTAAACAGCAAGCAACTAGAAAGCCACTTCAGGTGCTGTAAGTGGAAAATTAAGTTAATAAAACAATCTTATGGAGTTTGGTGTTTCTCCTAAGGGATGAGACTATTGAATTAGGAGGTTATATAGCTAGAAATGAGTCCCCAAATCATGCTATGGAGCATCTTTGAGATTCTGCTCCGGGGCACAGACACATCTCTCTCCACCAACAGTGCTGGTGTGGACTCTGCCACTAGAGCCACAGCCACAACTGCCTTCTAGAGGTTGGATACAGCCATTGCACCAGAGACACCCCCCCTTCACTGCCTTAACCTGCAAGGTGCCTGCTTCTTTGCGCCCTTATACTTCATACTCAAGTCTGCAACTGGTGTGTCTGACTCAGGAGCCCACTTGAGCCACGTGCTAGCTGCAAGGGAGTGTGGCAAAGCAAATATATAGTATTTTATGTGCCATGGAAAGAAGTGCCCCAAATAAAATGGTGAGTATGCATCATTTTGCACTTGCTCCTCCCTCTGTCTGCAAGTGTTTCCTTTGATGCTCTCAGAGCTCATTCTTGGGCACTAAGACCACCTCTGATGATAGAATCGAATATATATAATCATACTACCTCACTTGTTTCCTTCATGCTTATTCCTACTGGAGATAACCTAGTGCATTTATTTATGTTCTATCTGCCCTGCAAGGTTAGAATCATAGGTCATAGTATCAGACAGGTTCAAATCCCAGCCTCACCACTTCTTGCTCTATGCACTTGGGCAGTTTATTTGACTTTGTGGAGTTTCTAGTTTCCACATCCAATGTGGTAGGTGTGTATATTGGGGTGAGCAGGGTTGGGGCTGACACAATATCCACTCTGTGATGGATGGTGGGCTGGTACTTCACTTCTATAGTCACATTAACCCCTCAGCACTTTGCTGTGCAATACCTCTTATTTACATCCCAGTCTCCTCTGGCTGGTGAGAGGTAACATGACAGGCCCACGGTAACACTATGAGAAGCAGAGTAAGGTCCATGCGCTTCTTGGGTTTTATATCCAAACCCACTTCCAGCTCTGTTCTGTCTATTCTGAGGTGTGGGGTACGTTTCCTTAGTTGATGAGATTACAAAATCTCCTGCCTCATGTGATGTTGCTAATAACAATGGGCTGGGGGTCCCCTTTCTAACCTCTAAACTTTGTCTCCTAGCTGTAATTTATCCTAGAAAGAATGAATGTGGCTTATGGGACAAAGACAGAGTGTAGGATCTCAGTTGAGGGGAGGAAGAAGTTAACATTGTTAGATTTGTGTGGACTTTAAGATTTAAGGCACAGAAGATGGGGAATAGGGCCCTTAAAAGAGAAACAGGGCCCTCCCTGGTGGCACAGCAGGTTAAAGCACTGCACTGAGAAACTAAAGCCACTTCCGCATGAGTTCGATCCCCGCTTGCCCCGGAGGTGACCACATGGCGCGGCAGACCTCTCCTGACCCCCCGCTGCTCCCCTCAGCAGTGTAGTTCATTGATCTGCCTGTTCTGCTTCCCGCTCTGTCTCTGGTGAATCCTCTCACCCTCCGCATCTCTGGTCTGTACCCCAGTTCTGTATGAATAAGTAAATAAATTAAAAATAAAAAGAGAGAAACAGGATCCTAGGGATACATTTTGTAGTGAGACAAAGGAGTTCTTCCTACCCCCTTTCTCTGGTTCCTAGGATGTGGCCTCGGGCAGAAGAGGGTTGTCATTCCCAGGCTATAGAGCAGGCCTGAAAGCCGTGCAGAGTTAGCCACCTAGGAGTGAGAAGAAGTGTGTTTTTTCTGATGATGTCATTGGTCTGCTTACTTGTCTTGATGACACAAAGCTAGAAATATGAAGGCTTTATGGGTTAATACCTTAATAGGTAGAGATTGGCCCTGGGAGTGGACATTGTGGGTGCAGGGACTATGCCAATATTGAGCTTCCCAAGAAATACATGAGCCAAACCAGCCAATAACCCAGCAGAACCAGCCTGCTGGGGCTCTGGCGGACCCAATCTGAGGCCAGTCTTGCCCTCTCACACGGAGATCTCTGGGTGTGGCTGGAAGCAGGGCCACTAAGCAAGTACATTTGGCTCCTTGGCGCATGATCCTTGAGTTCTAAGGTCTGTCATTCAGGTGTAGCCCCACCTGGAGCTTGCTGCCTGGTTTCCAAAGCAGCCTTGATAGTTTGTAAGGAAGGTGAGTTAAATCACATTACACTAGACTAACATTGAGGTCAGAAACTTTTCTGTAAAGAAAATAATTTAAGCCTGTGGGCTGTACAGTTTCTCTTATAATGTCTCAACTCTGCTGTTGCCACAGGCAGGCTGCCATACAGAACAGGTAAATGAACAGGTGTGGTTGTGTGCCATTGAACTTAATACATGGGAATTGCAATTTCAAATATATATATAAAGTTCATGTGTCTTGAAACATTTTTTTCTCCTCTAACCACTTACAAATTTGAAAGCCATTCTTAACTCTGAGGCTGTACAAAAACAGATGGGGGGACTGTTTTGCTGACCTTTGAACTAGATCATTTCTACAGACTGTTCCAGCTCTAATCCCCCTACATTGGTGTAAGAAGAGACTGGGGACTGAGAGATAAAGTGGGTTTGACCCAGGTCAGCAAACATGGATAGAGGGAGGTAGGGACAGGCTTCATTCATTTCTGATCTTTCCCACAGAGACCCTAACCCAGGGCTGACTTCAAAGGTAGTCTTTGGTACTTCGGAAGGAAGGTAGATTAAATAACATTACTTAAACTAGACTAGCATAGAAACTTTTTCTGGGTACAAGTTATCCAGAAACCCTTTGTTGAATGAATGAGCATAAACTTGAATAACCTGAAGATGGCAGAGATTATGTATTTTGTTTCCTTGACAGGGTGTCAGAAAACTTGTCAGCATGTCATAGTTCTGACAATGCGAGAAGACAGTGAACACTGGGGCCATCAAGTGTGGGAATGAATGTACTTGGCATTAAAGTTGTGAGGATGCTGAGGATATCAGACTGCAAGACGCATTACCCACACTGAGTGTCCCAACACCTTACAGCAATGCTTATTTCAACATTGAGAACTCTTTCATGCCATGGGGGCAGTTCACATCTCAATGAACAGATCTCATGAACAAGGTTTTGCTTCTTGAAGTGTCAGGTCTGATTGGGGGTGGGGCTAGCATTTGACTTCCTCTTAGTTGGATTTCTGGGGCAGGGAAAGAATGACTGCTCCCAGTGTCTTGTACACATGAGGTGCTCAGTAAATGTCTGATGAATGAATGACTTCCGCCCTGTACTTAGCATAGCATCCTGCTTATAGTAGAATATTTAAGGCACGCATGTCTGTAGGCACCCATTCATCTCCTATTGCTTGGCTGACATTTGCAACTTATTTGGCAGGCTCACATTGCATGGTGGGAGAAAAAGCTTCAGGAGTGGGCCCAGGTTCCGGACCTGGATCCAGAGGACCCAGAACTGGTGACTGGGCTCATGACGTGTCACAAGTGGTGCCACCACACGTTTAGTGATGAACTGAAAAAAAACAGAGGTCTGGAGATGTGAGAGATCTGTATTTTGAGAAGTACCTGAGGGAAGCAGTTCACAGTTCCTTATACAGGAGATCTCAAGGATATTTGATTTTCTCCTTTTCTTTCTCCTTTGATTTTCTCCTTCTTTCTGAAATTGCATGGCAGAGTTAATCTGCAGTTCTAATCTGGCTTGCCATGGCTGATGCTGCGGAAGCTTTGGGTCAGAACTGTATACCCGTGGGATAGCAAGAACCCTTGAGCCCTTGAGTGCAGATCTGCCCCCCCCCCCCCCCCAGCCTAACAGGCAAGCAGCGACCAGCATGCAAGCCACTGATGCCACAGGTTCCTATGTCCTGCAAGCTGAACAGACCCTGGCCAGATTCTAGAGGCCTTTAGTGCGAGTCCCAGGACTGAAAATCTTTCTGGGCCATGGGGAGTGATGGAGGCTTTCTGGACTTGGTTATGGCACAGGTGGGTCTGGTTTTACAAAGTAACTTGTAAGTTGCTGGGCCAGGGACTAGACCTGTAGGGTTCGTTCTTAGAGGTGGGGGCCTGTTGGAAGGCATGGAGCAAGGCAAGAGAGGGGATGGGGCAGGACCCAGGAGGGCAGTGGATGTGTGTAATGTAATAGGGCCCGGGGAGGAGGCCCTGACCTTGCCAGGTTCCTGGCTCTCTGTGTGGGGTGCCTGCAATCCAATACCCGGGTCCAGGGGAGAATGAATGGATGCACGTGGGCGAGCTAATTGGCTCTTCTGCAAGGCTGACTCACTTGGGTACCCAAGCCAGTTATTACTAATGTTGGAGAGAAGAAAATATAACATAACCAGAGCAGCGGGAATTATCTCTTACTGAGAAGTCCAGGGCTGGCCTCCTGCTTCAGCAGGCTTCCCTGGGAGGACCTGCCTCGTGGGCGCGAGCCTGAGCTGAGCAGCTGGTAGAAGTGACGTTTCCATGACGCCTGCCTGAATCTTGCCCACATCTCCCCTTTGGGGTGCAGCTGGGAGCACTAGGCTTTCCCCAAACAACCCAAGTTTTCCAGTGCAACTGTGGCACAAACAGACAAGGGAACTGGGCTGAGATGCTGGCACTGGGGAGGGAAAGAGTATGCGCCAGGTGCAGGGTCTGGTTCTGTTTATTTGAATGGTGGGCACTATGCTGAAGCTTTGGATGTTTTGATCTGGACACACAGCTGTCAACTTGGTTTGTGAGAAGAGAGAAGCACTGAGGCAGCCATCATCCTTGAGCGAGTTTCACAGCACGTAGCACATTGACCTGAAGCAGGCGGGGGTGCCGTCCATGGTGGTGCAGAGCTAACTGTGGTACTGTCTGCCCCTCTGTCCAGCCCCACCTCCTCCTTGGCTGCTGGGGGGCTCTGTGTCTTTCTTTTCATTCTCCTGGCAGCAGAGTGGAGTGCACACTGCTCAGGATGGGGCCAGGGTGGGGGGGTTCATTCTCACTCAGGCTCCCTTGGCCTTTCCCAGTCCTGTTCTCAGGGTAAGGTCTCCTGAGGGCCTCTTACTTGCCTGAAGGCAGAAGTTTGGAGACTAGTTCTGGCATTTTCCAGCTCAGTGTTTCTTGTGCCTAGGAATGTAGACATTTGCCCAGGGTAGCCCTGCTGGTCCCTCTGAGTACAGATGGATGGAGTCTGTCCTGAGAAACAGGGGCCTTTATGCGCCTTCTGGGTGGTGGTGGATCCAGGTGAGCTCTGTTGTATGGCTGCCAAATAAATGGCACCTGTAGGGTGTAGCTGTGGGATGGGTGAGGCCTCTCTGTTCTAAGCTTTCAGTGGGCCAGGCTGCCCCTTGCCACACCCCTACCCATCCTGAGCAACACAGCTCCTGGGCAGCTGCTATTCATTTATGCCAAGGACCAACTTGTGGCCAACTTCACATTTTGGATCCAGCTACACACCCCACACAGGAGTGAAGTGAGACTGGCCTGGACAGGGCCAGGCCAGCCAGGTTTGGTGGCTCAGGCCTCCGTGTTCCTGCCATCTCTGAATGCTGGGAGCACCTATCCCTGAGGCCTCAAACTTGGATGTAGAATCTCGGAGAGACTTGGGTGAGATGGAGCAGAGACAGTGAGGGCGCTGTCACTTACACTGATGGATGGGGTGAAAAAGGAAACTGCCCCCCCCCCCCCGCAGGAGAAGATCCAGTGGAGGAGCGTGAGAATCGGCATCACACATGGGGGGGGAGGGGCAGGTCCCTGGGCTCCACGAGACACAGGAGGTGTAGTCAGAGCCGTGTGTAGAGACCTTGGGGAGTGGGGGCTGGCTTTCTGACAAGGGGGTGTTTATGTTCCTCTCTACAGAAGACCTGTCCTCTCCGAAGAAGGAGAATCCACTTTCTCTTTGATCTGAACTCACTCCTTTGTGCAGTTAAAGGGTTCTGAAGAGGTAGCTTCATTATTGATTTAGTAAGCTGTATCTATTGGGCCTCCATTTGTGGATGCAGTGGCCGTTGGAATGTGTCTGGTGACGGCCCCCATGGAGCATGTAGTGAGGGGGGGAGTGGAGACTCAAGTAATCAAAAATTCAATAAATAGATATTGTTCCTAGTGCTTTACAGGGAAAGAACAGGGTGATTAGAAAGAAAAACATGAGGGTCTCTCCAACTGGAATGGGGGGGTGAAGATGAAACACACCCAAAGGATGATGAGAGGGGCGCAGGCAAGGGGCACCAGAGACTAAGCACACAGGCAAGGGTGTGGGGGCACATGGGCTCCCCAGACCCAGGGCCCTTGCAAGGCGGGGGGCAGGTGGCAGGGAGCAAAGGGAATTGGGGCCATCTCAGCAAGGGTGGCAGGTCCAGGGAGCGGGATTTTGTTCTGCATGCGGCAGGAGGCAGGTAACAGGGGCCCCTCCGGTGGGTTTCCCCGTCTCCCTAATACGAGGGCTTATGACTTTTTCCGAGCAACTTGGAACCAGGACAGTTGGTATAGAGCAAGTGGCATCAGGGAGAACCTTCCTGCCCTACGAACTTGGTTTCTTCGTTTCAGGTGGGCAGCAGGGAATATGCCCACACCTGTCCCAGGAACCCTGCCTTGCCCAGACCTGAGCAGTTGGCAGTGGCTCAGGTATACTAAGACAAATCATGTGCCTGTCACCCTAATTCTTGGACATCCAGAACCTGCAAATGTGACCTTATTGGGAAATGAGGTCTTTGCAGATGTAATCAAGTTAAGAGTAGGTCACACTAGAGAAGAACTAATTCAACCTGTGTCACTATCAAGCAAGGGAAAATACAACACTCACACAGAGGAGAAGGCTTGTAAAGATGGGGGCAGAGATTGAAATTATGTTGCCACAAGCCAAAGAATGCCAGATCCTTTCCTAGAGCGGAGTCTGCCAACACCTTGCCTCTGGACTCCAAGCTTCTAGAATGAGATTATCTCTTTTGTATTAAGGCTCCCAGCTTGTGGTAATTTGTACCGCTCCCCAGGAAACATGTATATTGGGCCCAGGAAGGGAAACACCTTAGGCCTAAGGAGGTGGCCCAAAAGCTCTGGGCCCCTAAATGTTCAGTGTCTCCTTCAGAGGACATGTCAGTAAACTGAAACCACATCTCCATTTTACAGAAGAGCTGGGTGGTTAGAGAGGTGAGTGGCATATCAGAAAGTCCACTGAGACACAGGCTGGGATTTGAACCCAGGTCTGGCCTGCATTCTATTCTTTCTTCCCTGCATTTTAGCAAAAGCCCAGCCTTTCGGAGGGTTCATGGCCCTTTTCAAAGTGTAATTGAGGCGGTCAAGAGATCATGAAGAATAGGAGTCTGTAGTTATCCATATAACCATTTACTGGTGAAACCCCATATCGACATTTGTTTGTTAAAGTTCCCTGACAGAAAAAGAGGAACAGGTTTTGTAGCTAGGAATAGATGGGAAAAAACCCAGCAGAATGCTGATAATTGTTGGAGCTGGGTGATAGACTGTGGCAATTCCCTGTATTATTCTCTTTACTCTTGTATATGTTTAACAATTTCCATAGTAAAAAAATTGAAAAATAAAGCCATAAAAATCCAAGATTAAAAACATAATTCATAAAGGAGAAAATAAAGAATGAGAGCTCTACAACCCAAGAGTCCAGGGTTCAAGTCTCAGCTTTATTCTTCATTAGCTGTGTGACCTTGGGCAACTTACTTAACCACACTGAACTTTGGTGTCCTCTGCCCAGTGGGAGCCTTCATAAGGTCTTATGGGTTCACAAGAAATCAAATGGCAGAATCAAAGTGCTTAGTGAAGGACCAGACACTCAGGAAGTACTATATTAAAGGTGCGCTTCATCCCCTCCCCATCAGGACCTGAGTCTTTTTCATGGAAACAGCCATGATAAGGAGGCTTGGAAGTGGAGGGACTTGCTCAAGATTCCCTAACTGATAGTGACAGAGACAGGCTTGACCCAGAAATCTCTTTTCCAATAGCTGCTCCCTTTACTCTCAAAGTCACTCGGGGATGTACTTTCTTGGGAATATTTAAGGCCTTTCCCACAGGGAGCCCAGCTTTCTGTCCCCTTGAGTGAGAGATCAGTCATACAGGGGAAGGAAGAAGCTACCACTGGCCAGTGCTGGTAAGTTCTGGTCACTTCTGTGTTTGCTCAGCTGCAGAGTGCAGGTGGCAGGAGGGGACACTGCAGGGTTGGGTGATGTTTTCAAAGGTGACAGTCCTGTGTAATTGATAGCCACTGAGGGCCATTGCTGCAGGCACATTGTTGGTTCAGGGATGACAAAGATCTCACATGCCGGTCACAACAGAAATCAGAGCAAGACAAAGGAAGCCCAAACCGGAAGAGGGTCTGTTTTCTTCCCACCCTGAATGTGTGGGCTCTGAGAGCACCCCAAAAGCTGCATTCAGAAGCTTTTCTTAAGACCCTGGCACCCTGGGTGCTGAGAATTACCCCATGACACCTCACCAGTCTAAGCAGGGGCCAGGGAAGGAATCAGAAGGAGCAGCCCAGCAGGGACTCACTTAGCAGGCTGCTTCCCTGGGCTGCTTCCTGGCTCCCCGGCCCAAGCGGACCTATGTGGGAGCAAGCAGGACTAGTAGAGGTGAGGAGGCTTGAACATGAGGACTGTCACATGCAGAAAGAGGAGTGTAGAGGGATGCCTGATGAGAATAGGAGGTGCGGGAGTAGCAAGAGGTAAGGTAGGAGGTGGGTGGAGAGGAGAGGCAGGGCCTGGTGTCGAATGCCTGGGTGTGAATTCAAAACTCTGTCAAGAAGCAGGATTCTCCCCAGATGGTCCCATGAAGAGACGGGGCACTGTGTAGGCAGCTTTAGGGAAACCTACGGGCCATGAGGACGCTCTCAGTGATGAGCCACCATGGAGGTCATGACCACTCCAGAGGCTGAAGGGCCTGCAGGATGCAGGGCAGAACTCCCCCTGGAGCTGACGTGTCTGCAGCCACACCGGGGAGGCAGCCTGAGTGGAAAGACAAAGGGCAAGAAATGTTCCCCACCCAGAGCCGCACCCCAGGCTCCTGCCAGCTGGCACAGCAGTGACCCGGGCTGTCAATAGAGGTCACCTCCCAGGCCAGAGCAGGCAGGGGCAGGTGGGGCATGTGGGGGTGGGTGAAGAGGAACTAACAACACGTACTGCTCTTCCTTTCTCCCTTCAGTGGCGCAACCGTATTTGATCACAAACTGGGAAGGAAGATTTTTGGTAAAGGAGCAGGAGTGTGAAGTTGCCAGTGCAGTGTGGCTTGTGATCAACGGACAGTGGCTTCAAACACTCAGTCTCTCTCTCTACCCCCCTCTCTTTCCCTGCCTTTCACACATACCCCCACACTTCTCAATTCTATGAATGGCTGTCAAAAAGAAGAAGGAGCAAATGTGTTCGGGGAGGGCCAAGGGGAAGCCTGAGGACAAATTGTGTAGCTGTCAGGATTCGGGGTCCTGGATGCCCAGGGCTGCCGTGGTACTGGTTCTGTCACTGCAGGCCTGGTGACATACACTACTGTGCTCGAGGGCCGCCACCATGCACTGCCCCCTCCTCCCATCCTCACCAGTCTCAGGGCCACTGATGAGTGCTTCCCTGGTGGGGACACGGGCCCCAGAGGGGACTCTCTTGCCCAAGGTTGCCCTGGAGTCAAGCTGTCACCATCATGATAGGAGGGTTTGGCTGCTGTAACAACCCTCATTAGCTTAAGACAACAGGTCTCATTCCTGCCCCCCATCGGGGGGGCAGCTAGGGGCTCTGCTTTTCATCACCCTGGCTCTGAGTGCCAAGCTGTGAAACAGCCCCAGTCTGGTACATTACTAGGCCCCAAGGCAGAGGAAAGAGACACCTTTGCTGGTGTCTCACATAGAGGTTAAGTGCTTGGCCTGCAGCTTGCCTACTTCCCTTCTGCTCATACTCATTGTCTGAAACTGGTCACATGACCCCATGCAAGCACAAGGGTCAGATGGGCAAGCTTAATGTGCACCTGGAAGGTGGAGAACAGGGAATATTTGATGAGCAGCACTACTGGCCACGCCATGAGCCCTGGGTTTATTTTGGGGGCTCAGGAGCTCCAGGTCCAGAGCTCTCCTCACTGCTCCCTGGGTGACCTGTTCTAGCCCAGGCTGGAGCTCATGGTCGCTGAGCAGGAGGAGCCTGGAGCAGCAGCTGACTCAGCTCTGGTCCTGAGACCACCTACGCAGCATTCCAGGGAAGCCAGCGGTTCTTGGAAAATTGCCTTGGGCAGTGAGAGCCAGTTCAGGAGGTGAGGCGGCAGAGAGGGCTTTGGTGCCTCTCTGGCCTTGGGTGTCCTTCACTTTCCATGACCCAGGCGCTTCCCACATATGGAAAACCCTTCACTGTTTATGTAGGTGGGACCCCTTTCTGAGGCTGTCTTTCCAGCTGCTTGTGCTCTCGGAAAGGCTAGGAAATGTGTCCTGCAGGGTCAGATGAGGTCACTGACTCAGGCTGTTGGAAAGCTGGCAGTGCATCCCCTTCTCCTTCTCTGACCCTTGACTGCATTACCACAGAACTACCACTGCCATCCTCCTGACTCAGTGTGACTTCAGGAAACAGAGACAGGATTCTAAGTAGGGAACTCAGTCAAGAGGGGAAACTTATGGTCTCCCCGCAAGCCCTGCCCTGGGTTGGGAGAGGCACAGTGTTTGCTGATGGATTCCACACACATTGTCTCCTGTGACCCACACCCACTCAGTCACCCCAGTTTCTCACTTTCAGTCTTCTAGAGAAAGGTGTCTTCACCTGAAGGCTCAATTTCCCACTCCAAACCACCGATGGCTTCATCTTACGTGACCTAGAAGCACTTGACACTGTAGGTCATTTCCTGTTTCCTAGAATGTTATTCCGTTGGTGCCTGTGCTCACAGACTCACTGCTGCCTCTCAGAATCCTCCCCACTCATGGCATCTCCTTCCTCTGTTTCCATGTGGCCCTCTGTGTGTGTGGGTTCTGGGGCTCTAGGCTCAATTCACTGTCTCTCTTCTTGGGCCTTCACATCTCTACCTTTGCTTTCTACTATCACCAATCCTTGGATGAATCTAAATCTAGACCTTGCTGAAATTCCAGATTCAGTTGTTTGTCTGATTGACACATCCAAATGGATGTTCTGTAAACTCCTGCAAATAGGCATGGGTTTCCCCCCAAATCTGCTTTTTTCCTTTCAGTGGTTCCTTTTAGTGAGTGCTGTACCCACCCACCAGTGGTCAGAAGCCTGGAGGTGACCTTGGCTTCCTTCCTCCTTGCCCACAGAGGCCCTGAAATCTCCATCATCACCACCACCATTGCCAACCTGGGCTGCACTCAAGGGCTCTTTGGTGCCTGATCTTCCAGTCTTTCTGCTGCCATGGAAAAGATTCCTAACAAACTAGTGATAAGAAAGCCTTCATTCTCAGGACCTTCACGGCTCTCTTCATCAGTTTAAAACCAAGACTCCAAAGCAGCAGACAGAACACCTTTATGATCCAGCCCTTACCTTTTCTCCCTCAGCTCTAGTGCTTTATACTCAGCGCTGAACCCTTACACACATTTTTTTCTTGGAATGTCTTTCTCTTTCTCCTCTTTGGAAGTTTAATTTTTGCTCATCTGTTATGACTCAGCTCAGTGTCTTTTCTTTCAGTAAATCTCTCACTAGTAGCTAGAGTAGGTGCCCCCCTCTGTTTCTGTAGATTCCTGGGTGCATGAACACAGTGTGAAAGGCACAGGTGAGTGTTTTTGTATATGTATACCTGCCTGCCTTTCTTTCACCTGGCTACTTGGAGGACAGTGTCAGGCCCAGAATCCAGCACAATCCATTTGATAGTCCACCACTTCTTGTGCATAGATATAGACAGGAGTTGCCAAGGCCCCAAAGTCCCTTAACTGAGGTCCCAGAGAGGGACCTTGGAAATTACACAGCCGAGTGCTCACTCCACTCCATAGATGAGGACTGTAAGCATCAGGGAGGAGTAAGCCCTCACTGGCCCACAATCACCCAGAGTGAAGACGGATTTCTGGATGGGTGAACTTACAAATGCAAGTGCTTTTCACATTGTGCAATGTCACATCAAGTTTGTCTTTTTCTGAGTTTATATGGAGGTACTGAAGGTGCATTTGAAATCATTCACAAAATATAGACAAGCAAAAAAGGAAAAGGATGGAATACAGCAAGGTATCTCTGACTGTGTGATATAGCACCATAGCTAACCATTGCTGACTATGTGATATAGAACCTTCTCACTTTTTCCTTGGCAGATATAGTGTATGTTCATTTTTTATCAAAAGTATTATGATCGGGCCCTCCCTGGTGGCGCAGCGGGTTAAAGCACAGCACTGAGAAGCTAAAGCCACTTCCGCATGAGTTCGATTCCCGCCTGCCCCGGAGGTGACCACATGGCGTGGCAGACCTCTCCTGACCCGCCCGCTGCTTCCCTCAGCAGTGTACTTCGTGGATCTGCCTGTTCTGCTCCCCACTCTGTCTCTGGTGAAGCCTCTCACCGCCCCTGAGCCTCTAGCCTGTACCCCGGTTCTGTATGCACAAATAAATAAATCTTAAAAAAAAAAGTATTATGATCATACTATAAATATATTTCATGCAAGCTCTTTGAATTTTTTAAATTCAAAAATTTATTCCTAAATGTTCAAGATTACTTAAAGATTTCTAAGTATACTATAATGCAGTAATCATCCATGAGTTGGACCTTAGGTTAGTTTCTTTTGGTTTTTCCTCTTTTAAATGGTGCCACGAAGACCATCACTGTAGCTTAATTTTTGGTTATACTTAATTTATTTCAGTTTTATTTAAGATACACTTCTAGAAGTAGAATCGAAATAAAATTGACGGATCGAAGGAGTCATACTTCTTACCATCTTACCAAGTTGACCTCCAGAAGTGTAACTAATAAAATCCTTACTTTTGTCAGTTTATCATATAGTTAAGGGGAGAGAAAACTGTTCCCCTGACATCAGGGATTGAAAGATCTAGATTGGGGAGGGCAACTTCCCCTCAAGTCACATATCTGGTCACAAACAGGCACCCCTGACTATCCTTTGAACAATGTTTTAAAGTATTTGAATTCGAAAACAACTTTATATCAGTAAGCTTCACAAAAAGTCTGAACTGGCAGCCTTTTCTGCACAGCAGCTGTGGCTGTCTCTCCAGATGAGGCCCAGGCTCTCACCCTTCGCTGCAATCCCTGATTTCTGCTACCACCCAGCCGCTTCCTTTACTTTCTTGCTTGACCCGGTGGAGATTAGAATTTGTCACCCTTATCTTAGCTCCTTCTCCCGATTTAAAATTGGCCCACCGGCAAAGAACGGCATACTTTTCATTCTGATTAACCACAGAATTAATTTTTTAAAAAACAAATCCTATTTGTAATAATAATATTCAGGTTAATCATTTAGGAAGCTGCTTTAGAGAAACCCCGAATGTCTTTAACCAATATAAAATACCATGAATCACTTTGGACTCCACAGTGCATTATGTATTTAAAAACAGAAAATGAGACACAGGAGAATTCATCTTAACTTCATTATATATGAAATATTAATTCTCTTCTGGCTTTCATATTATTTACATATTTAATAACATGTTAGCTACAGTCTTTGACTGAGAGCAATTAGAGTCCAGGGGCTGTCTCCTGCCTTAATCTTAAAGATGCCAAAATGTTTTGATGTTGTGGGGAGAAGGGATTGCTAAGGAGAGCTGGATGCTGTTGTTTCCATCCCGTTTTCCACATGTCGTAATTTGTTAATTTGTTAACCATACTTTCCTCTTAAATAGGATATTGATGACTTTGGCTGCCCCAATGAGATTTCTTTCCCTCTATTACCATCCTTTTTCCTAGTAGAGAGAATTGACGACTGCGACCATTTTATTTTTCCAAAAAAAAAAAAAAAGCCCCCAAACCAGCAGACATAAATATTGATCCAAACCGAAACCACGTTTGTCTCTAGCCCCTCTGAGGCCCTTGGTTTTCTCTTAACAGATACTGTTGGATTGTCCTGAAGGCTTTCATGCTCACACAGAGTGAGTCTCAGGTGGGGCAGCTGCCTGATGTGACTTTGGTGCCCTTCCACCCCCTGCTACATTATGGGCCAAGCCGAGAGCCTCAGTGCCCAGGTGCATGCCCTGAGCTCAGCCTGTGGTCCCTGCTGGCACCTTCCTGACAGTTCACATCGTTGCTGTCAGGGGCTGCGGTGCTGAGCCTGGCCTGGGAGGTCACGCCTGCAGGACACAGCTAAAAGACGGGCACTGAAAAGAAGGGCTTGCACAACACATGCAGCAGAGCTACTCAGTTGCAATAGGGTGGGCATGAGCTTGGCACAAGGTATGGTGAACAAGTGAGCCAGTGACACAGGTGCCAGTGGGTGGGAGGTGGAAAGGAGATTTGTGTGTAAGGTTGTTTTAAAGACCCTACCGAATCAAGGTTATGGAGCTTGGGAAAAGTCTAGAGTGGGCATCATCAGCTAGTGCTCTTGGGCCAGATAATGCACATTGCAGATATCTTGTTTGGACCACAAGTTACTATTACTTTCATAAATTTCCAAAATCTCTTAGGTATGGCTTCTCTGGTTCCCTCTACCTCACTCATTTACGTTTCTTCCCCTAGGCACTGCTATTCAACAAAGTCTCTCTTTCAATTTTTTAAAAAAGATTAATTTGTTTATGCAGCACTGGGGTACAGGCCAGAGATGCAGGGGTGGTGAGAGGATGCCCCAGAGACAGAGGGGAGAGCAGAACAGGCAGATGGGTGAAATACACTGCTGAGGGGAGCAACAGGCAGGTCAGGAGAGGTCTGCTGTGCCATGAGGGTCACCTCCTGGGTGGGGCTCAAACTCATGTTGAAGTGGTTTTAGCTTCTCAGTGCTGTGCTTTAACCCTCTGTGCCACCAGGGAGTGTCTCTTTTAATTTTAAGAGTGAGAGAAGTAGAGGCCCCAGAGCAGAAACCATGTGTTCAGTCTGCACACAAAAGCTAGAGGCGTGGCAGATTCCATTCTGGGTTGCCTTTGCCTGGTGTAGGGCTCCCAAAGAAGCCTAGTGTCCAGTGGTTAATGGGGAGCGCTTGCACACCCCAGAGCCTGAGAGTGAGGTCTTAGGGTGTTAGACATCGTACGGAAGGAAACCAATGCCTGTGTAGCTGATGCTGTGGTTTGAGCACAGTCTGCTCCCTGGTCACCTTGTCAACTACAGTTCCCCATTGGGCCTGGGCATCTCAAACTGCAGCTGGCTCATTTCAGTGAACACCACCCTCCCAACCCTACCTGGAGGCTGGAAACCTCTCATTTTTACTCTGTTCCTAGTAGGTCACTGAGACACTAAGTTGTTTCCACCCTATTCCTACCCCTGACAAAGAATGCCTTGGGGCTTTTGGAAAAAGACATCCCAACTATTCTAGAATAAGACAAGTCAAGTGGTTCAGAAGGATGGGGTATATGTAGTGTCTTACCTTACACCCCAAATGAGTCCATTAGGATTAATGTGACACTAATGAAGGCAAAAAAACCCCAAAACAACTAAGCATGATTTGTTGCTGGTTATAAAGTGCTTTCAGACATCACCAATCCGTCACAGTCCTCTAGAAATTGGAGCCTGGTGAGTCTGTGAGAGGCTGAAAGAGAGTACCAGGTTCCCCACTAACCAGCCCTGGATTATATCCCAGGGAGCAGCAGGCTGGGACCTTGAGGTGTCTGTCAGACACAGTGGAGATAGGATGACTCCCCCAGTCATGCTTCAGGGAGCAATGTTCTCATTCTCCTGCACTTCTTTGTTTAAGGATTCTTTTAGCTATTTGGGATCTGGTGCCATTAATTTTAGAACAAACTTGTCAATTTCTATAGAGATGTCACCTGGGATTCTGACTGAGATTGCATTGAGTTTATAGGCCGATTTAGATAATGCTGCTGTGTTAACAAAATTTTAAACATGGGATTTCCCCCTTTTTAATTTCTTTCAACAATATTTTGTACTTTATGGAGTGTAAGTTTTTTTGTATCTTTTGTTAAATTTATTCCTAAGTATTTTATTCTTTTTGATGCTACTGTAAATGTAATTATTTCATTATTTCATTTTTGGATTATTCAGCACTTGTATATAGTATCTAGAAATACAACTGCATCAGATCTGCAGTCTGGTTGAGTTTGTTTATTAGTTTTAATAGCTTTTTTAGTGGAAGAATTAGGATTTTTCATACACAAGATCATGTCATTTGCAAATAATGGTAGTTTTATTTCTTCCTTTCCAATTTAAATGTTTTTCTTTCTTTTTTCTTGTCTAATTGCCCCGACTATTAGGACTCCAGTACAATGTCGAGTAAGAGTGTGAGAGCAGACAGCTTTGTCTTTTTCTTGATTTTAGGGGAAAGGCATCCAGTTTTTCTCTGTTTAGTGTGGTAATAACTAGATTTTTCATAAGTGCTCTTTATCACATTGAAAATGTTTCCTTCTATTTCTCATTTATTGACTCATGCAAAAGGCTGCTGGATTTTTCCTCTTCATTTTCTGAGATAATCATGTGATTTTAGTTTTTTATTCTATTGTTATGTTGATTAATTGATTTTCAAATGTTAAACCAACCTTGTATCCTTGGGCTAATCCCACTTGGTCATGGTATATAATTCTTTTTATATGTTGCTGGATTTATGTTTTATATGTTGCTGGATTCAGCTTGCTATTATTTTGTGGAGGATTATTGGGTCATATATATTCATAAGAGATACTGGTCTGCTGTTTTCCTGTGATGTCTGCCTAGTTTTGGTATTAGGGTAAGCTGGCTTCATTAAATGAATTGAGAAGTATTCCTACCTCTTCTGTTTCCTGGGAAGAATTTATGACTTTGTGTTAGTTGTTGGAATGT
>NW_004567112.1:32876992-32908622 GCF_000260355.1 Condylura cristata | reverse complement strand
AGTACACTGCTGAGGGGAGCAGCGGGCGGGTCAGGAGAGGTCTGCCACACCATGTGGTCACCTCTGGGGCAGGCAGGAATTGAACTCACGCGGAAGCGGCTTTAGCTTCTCAGTGTTGTGCTTTAACCCGCTGCGCCACCAGGGAGGGCCTTTGTTGTTGTTGTTTTTTTTTTTAAGATTTATTTGTTTGTTTATATAGCACTGGGGTACAGGCCAGAGGTGCAGGGGCGGTGAGAGGATTCACCGGAGACAGAGTGGGGAGCAGAACAGGCAGACCAACAAAGGGCACTGCTGAGGGGAGCAGTGGGCAGGTCAGGAGAGTTCTACTGCGCCATGTGGCCACCTCCAGGGCAGGCGGGGTTCGAACTCATGCTGAAGTGGCTTTAGCTTCTTAGTGCTGCGCCACCAAGGAGGGCCTCTTTGTAGGTAGTTTTAAGATGACAAATTCACTGTTGTTTGTTACAGGTTGTTCAGGTTGCCTGTAGACTGCCTATAGTTTTGTGTGTGAGCCCTTCTTCAGCTAAAGGTGGTCAGTGGGCCTTATTCCATGGGTCACTGAGGTCACTGGTGAGTTCCCAGTGTTGAAGCAGGGAATTCTGGTTGGATCTGCACATGAGTTAGGCTGAGACAGCCTGTAAAGTGGGCCGGTCAACCTATAAGAGGCCAAAGACTGCAAGTGGGACTCTGTCTTGATTGCAGCAGGCAGGGTGGGTGGAGAAGCTCTGGGACAGTGGTGTGCAGCCTAGGTTTTTAAGGAACTTGAACAAGAAGGATGGGTTTTTTATACTGGTTCAGTGTCTAAAGTTTGCTACTCATAACCCTTCTTCTGTCCATTCTACCTTCTAAATAATGACTGTGTCCTTAGGGTTCTGGGCTTTTTTAAGTCCATGAGGGAAAGAAACACTCCCTCTTATTAACACATATCCTCAGTGCCTTGCAGAGCATGAAAGTATATGGTAGAGGTTTAGGGTGACCTGGGGGTGGGGGTGGGGTGTTCAGAGTATTTGTTGGATGGAAGAATAGTTAAGTTGTTTCTTGGATCTTGTTTCCTGACAACCAGCAGGCAGGCCTGATCTGAAGCCAGAGAACCAAAGGGATCAAATTGTTTATTGGAAAGTACACTTTTCTAAGTCAATGCACATCAGGTGTCTTAACCATCAGCACAAATGTGTAATACTTACTGCACTTTGTGCCGTATGCAAGGCATTGTGTAGATAATGTAACATAAGGCACTTGATCCCTGCCCTTGAGACGCTAACATTGTAGTCAATGGGAAAAAAAGTGGACTCAGTTGAACGAGTCCTCAAATGTCCTTTCTGTCTCAGCCCTGTAATGATTACAATTGTTGTTCTTGGTTTCAGTAGGAGTGCCCCGTGTGTTGATGCCAATTGGTACAGCGACTGTGTAAGAAAGCCCCTTAGTCCTCTGGGCTTCTTTTATTCCCCAGTTTTCTTTGTGGGTGGTCTAATTTCCAAAATGTGTTCATGTCCAAGCCAATTTCCTACAGCTTTGTGTATCTGCAGTTCTCTGCCTCGACCAAGTCCTGACTATCTCCTTGCCCCCATCTCTTGTAAGACCCTGGGGGCATTGCCCTGGCAGCCTTTTTCAGTCTCTGGAATCATCCCTGTAATCCCTCTAGTCAAGGTAGATGGAACACACACGCGCACACACACACACACACATGCACACCACAAGCACACCCACGAACAGTCACAATTCTCCTACCAATGAAAAGCCCCCAGGTCATGTCCCTTACCACCCACTGTGGCTTAGGGCTTGGAGAATTTGGTAGCCTTTTTATGAGACTACATTTCCAATTGTTCTCAGAGGGAGACCATTTTGGAAGGAAGCCAAGATGTTTGGCCCAGTTTAACTGAGCTCAGGCAAGAGTTGGGTGTGACTTCAGGCACCACTGGAGAAAAAGCCTCCACAGAGGAGCCATGAGGGATGGTTATTCTCTCTTCAGGAACTGGAGTCCAGTCCCTTTTAGATGTGTGTGGGTGTCAAACACATGGGCAGGAAGTGACATCATGAACAGCTCAGTCCCAGCATAGGAAGATGTCATAAATGACTCCTGAGTCCAGATTCCACAACCCATTCTCTTGCAGTGCTGGCAGCTGGACCTATAGATGGGAGACTGGAAGTTCTGCCCTCATACCCTTTTGGCCTTTTCAACCCTGATCCAGGTGTGATGCCCCACAGCTGGCAGTCATCCTGGGCTAGCCAGAGATGACTCAGCACACTGAAAGATCAGGTTGTCAACAGTATTAGTGCTGACTGTGTGACAACCATCCCTCCAGGCTCATATTTCTTACCTGGGGACTGTTTTTGCCCTCCAGTGGACATTTAGCATGTCTGGAGAATGTCTGTCACAAGGAGGAGGTAGAGGTTGCTACTGGCATCTAGTAAGTTGAGGCCAGAGATTCTGCTGGACAGCCTACCATGCACAGGACAGTCACCATAACAAAGAGTTGTCTGACCCCAAAGGTTGACAGCCCTGAAGTTGGGAAATCCTGGTTGACATCTGGAATCCCAGAGATACTCAGTCAAGACCAAGTCCCTATCCTCATTGAAGCTGGTGCCTAGTGGTGGCTAGGCAGGTTCCTGTCTTCCAAATGCTGCACTGCACATAGTTTATTTGTTGGTTCATTCTCTCAACTCACTCCTTCAGTTCCTACACCTTTATGTGTTGAAATTTTGTCGTGTTCCTGGGGTAGGGCCAGTGCCCGAGAAAAAGGAAATGCCAAAGATATGCTGCTTCCCTGCAAGCTATCTGTGTCTAGTTGGAGCTGACAAATAGACACAAACACAGACACATACAAATACACACATGCACACAAACACACACGTGTGAACACACAGATACACATCCATGCATATGAACACAGATACAATAGCACATCACACACACAATTCTAGTACCTGACCCATCGAGGTACACTTAGCACCACTAAGGCAGTATAAGAGAGGAGGAGTTGATAGCTCAGTCTTGAGGAGGATCAAGGAAAGCTTCCTGGGGAGGGTTTTAAAGGTCAGGGAGAATTAGAAGGGGAAAGCTACTCCCTTAAGGAGGAACTCTCTGTGGAAGCCAATGGAGTGTTTACTTTCCAGGGGGCTCTGTGGAGCTGGGACTTGGATACAGAGCCAGCTACCAACCCTCTGAAGCTGCCCCCTCCAACCCCCCACACCAACCCCTCCTTCCTACAACCATGTCTCCTTTCTCTCTGCCCCTTGTCCCCTCCCCCACTGTGTCTTCAACTCCTCTGTGAAATTAGATTTCTAACCTTCGCTGCCTCTAGCCTCTCCATCACTGCCAGGAGAGGCCATCAATTCCTTGACCCAACCTCAGCCCCTTAGCTGGGAGTCAGATGGCTAGCTCAGTTCTGTTCCTATAATCAGCGGGATTTGGTACACAGCAGAGAGAAGGGGGGAAGAACACGGTGGGCCCAGGGATTTTACATTTGATGGGGTGACTTTTCCTACCTTCTGACTGCCTTTCATATCTCATATGTAAACAGCATTAAAAAGAATGAAAATCCAGGCCTGGAAGATCTCATTGTAGACACCACTGGGGAAAAAAAATCAAAAGATACTCACAACTGGTCTAGAGGAAGATGTCAGAGACCCGAGGTCGGCAAAAATGGATCTGTGCCACTGTTGTTTCCTTATCTTGCTGTGACCTCAGCTGATTACTTCACCTTTCTGGGCCACATGTGGCTCCTCTGTGAAATTTAGAGTGAGCCCCACCCTCAGGAGACATCATCACACTGTAATAACATCTAGTGACATCATTGGCCTTAACAGATAGGTGCTGAGCAGAAAATTGGAAAGGAAAGACCTGTGTGTCTTCCCTGCCTGCTACCACCCATGATCCTTAGCGGAGCTAGTGAGTGCAGCCCATAGCTGATGAGATCAGCTGAGGTCCCTAGGATACATTTCCAAGGGAACTGGGTGTGTGACTGCTCCTGGACCTTAACCTAAGCCGCACATGCCCAGCTTGCCCTTTCTGCCTTCTCCACCCCATCCTGCGAGTGGGAAGCCACCCTGACTTCCTTTTCTGGGGGTTCTTCTGGGCCCCTACGCATTTCGTTTGCTTCTCTCCTACATCTTCAGTGTTTCTAGCCCGTGCCAAAAGTCCAGTAGCCTAGGCAGTGCCCACCGGGATGCAGCAACGAGCATCTTAACATCCCGTGAGTTTGACCTGAGTTAGTTGTCACTATCAATAAAGCAGTGCAGCTGATGACTTTTGGAGCGTACCCAGGTTTCCAAGCCCCAGAGGTGAGGACTGTGCTGAAATCTGTTGCTCATGTGCACCTGGGAGGAGGAACGATGGAAACCTGTGTGCTCACAACGGCTGGTCTGGAGATGGTCACAGACACCTGCAGTCACGCTCATTTTATCTAAATAATAGAGGCCTTCTTTAAGCACCTCTTACAGAACACAAGGCTTTCAAGGATTCTAGAAACGGGTTTCTTGACTCAGGACTAGCTACTCATGGGGACTGAGTTGCACCCCATGGGGCCTCATGGGGACTGAGGCCAAAGGTTAATTGAGCAAGGCACTGCAGGGAGCAGGTCTCTTCTATAGAGTATCACTGCTTCTCCTGCATGGTGCTGTCTTCTCTCCCCTGTACTCCCTTCCAGCTTCACACCTTCATGCTTACTTTTATTAAATCTTACGTACTAGAGTGTTGCAATTCAAGTATTTATATATTTCCCTTTGAATGCTGTTCACGTGTATGCAATAGCTAAGACATGACTTGGAGATTGGATGCATGATGATGACTTGCTTCTTTGGAGAGAGCACATACTCAACTTTCACCATGACTAGGGGTGAAGAGGTTGATAGGGAGGTGTATGTGGAAGCAATGACGAGAGTCTAAACCCTGGTTTTCCCTGGATGATCAAGCCCCTAAGTAGCAAGTATCGCTTCTGCAGGCCTCATCTGGCCTTAGGGTGGAGACCAGCATGTTGCTTGCTGATGCAATGGGAGGCACGTGCCATCTAGACTCAAAAATAGCTCTACTCTGGCCTTTAGACGCCTCAGTTCTCTCATCTATCAAATGGAGAGGTCTCTTTGCACTAAAAGACCCTTGAGCTTATGTGAATTGGAGCTGGCAAGGGTCTTGGGTGCTTTTCTGTCAGTGACTGCCAAAGGCGATGCCTTTAGAGAGCAGCCTTCTCAGCCCAGCGTTGCCATGTCTTGGCCTGACCCTCAAGTCTCTGAATGTGAAACCTCTAACTTATTATCCAGATGTAACCTTCTAGTGCTAATGAACTAGATGTTTGGGAATATCTGCATGAGTTTGCCAAAACTGTGGTTATGATCACCCCACCCCCAAACTACAGATTTATGCTCACTGACCAAGATCTATGAAATTGTCACCCAGTGAATAGTTCCTTGCAACCAAGGTCACCCTAAGGTTTTCAGAGAAACATTTGGGAGCAATTTTTGAGACACTTTGTTTCTTTCTCTTTTCTTTGCAAGTGGTGAAAAGAGGGGAGAAGCTCCTGAACCCTCTCTTGCATGGGTGATGAAGGTAAAGCAGGTCACCTTTGTCCTGGCCTCTTTCTGGCAGAATTTACAGCCTGCAGCTTGCAAATTATTGTAAGGAATATGGAAACTTGGATAATGGTGTGGGAGAGAACATTCCCGAGTTCTGACGTAGGTTTCCCTGCACCAGAGAAGCAGAGGTTGGGTAAATGAAACTCACACTCTATAGCAAAGGTAATCTCCAGGACGGCATTTGAAATATCCCCACTGTTCTGGGAGGATTGCTCCGTGGGGAAGCCAGACTTTGATGAAAGACAGAAGCAGAGAGCCCTAGGCTTGGATTCATCCAGGGCCCTTAAGGTTTCAAAGAACTCAGAATGAAGGCAGGGTTTGCCTCCACAGTGGGGTTCTGACTGGGTGGTTAGAAGTTGGAACAAGCTCTTCTGAAAACTTTATGAGAGTGTTTTTATCACCATGTTCTCAGCTCCAAGTATAGGCCCTGGCACTTAGGACTACCTCGTATATATATATATATATATATTGTCCAATGAATGAACGAATGGTGAGTGAATAAATTAATGGTTCTAGAGGACTAAAGTGTTAGTTCCATTTCATCCATTTCTTCTTATGGCTTGTGCCTTGGTTTGCACAAAAGACAGTCATCAGAGCAGTGAGGTGATGTATAGCTTAGTCCTCTAAGCAACAACAGAAAGAATGAGGGGCATCTAGCTATGACCATAAAATGCTCCTGAGGTTTCTCAAGGCAGTAGAGAAACTTTCTCAAGGCAGTAGAGAAACTTTCTCAAGGCAGTAGAGGCTCTTTTACCCTGGCACTAGAGTTTAGAGCTTGGACCAATGCATAGTATTCAGAGGCAGGTCTCAGATCCACCTAATACCAACTGCCTATGCTTTGGAACATTTGCTATTTCTGGCACTGCTGCCTTTGAAGATGGTGGATACTGAGGCTTTCGGGTGATGGTTAAATTTCTCTGTCAACTTGACTGAGGCCTAGAGTGCCCTGATCATTGGGCATTATTCTGAGCGTGCCTGTGAGAGTGTTTCTGAAAGAGCTTAGTGTTTGCATCAGTAGGTTGAGTAAAACATACTGCCCTCCCCAATGTGGGTGAATCTCATCCGATCCATCAAAAAGCCTGAGTAGAACAAAAAGGCAGAGGAAGAAAGAATACTTTCTTCCACCTGCCTCATTTAAGCTGGAACATCTTCTCTTGCACTGGGACTGGGAACTCACACCATTAGCTGTTGGGTTCTGTGGTCTTAAGACTTGAACTAGAACTCAAGCTATTGGTTTTTCTTGGATAGCAGTCTTCTTATTTAGTCTGGAAATATACTTTTGGCTTTCTTGGATTGCCAGTTTGCAGATGGCAGGTCATGAGACTTCTCAGCCTCCGTATTCATTTAAGCCAATTCTTTTTTTCTTTTTTAAAGATTTGTTTATTCATGCATACAGAACTGGGGTACAGGCCAGAGGTGCAGGGATGGTGAGGGGATTCACCAGAGACGGAGTGGGGAGCAGAACAGGCTGATGGACGAAGTACACTGCTGAGGAGAGCAGCGGGTGGGTCAGGAGAGGTCTGCCGCACACATCCCGGGTGGGGGTCGAATTCATGTGAAGTGGCTTTAGCTTCTTAGTGCTGTGCTTTAACTCACTACACCACTAGGGAGGGGCTAAGCCAATTCTTTTTAATGGATTTTTGTATGTATACATATATCCATTCTATTAGTTCTGTTTCTCTGGAAAAATCCTGATGAGAACACTTCATGTATTAGTTCCCCAGAGCTGCTATAACAAATCACCATATACTCAGTGAGTTAAAATGACAGAAATTATCTTCTCACAGTTTTGGAAGCCAGAATTCCAAAACTATGTGACAGGACAACATCGCTTTGAGAATATCTGGGGGTGGAGGGTGGGGAGGGGGTGGAAGGGGTGGGAGAATCTTGCCTGATGTTTTCCAAGTTCAGGGGGCTGCTAGCAATCTTGATGCTTCCTGGTTTGTTGACACTTCTCTCCAATCTCTGCATCTGTCTTCTCATTGTCTGCTCCTCTGTGTCTTGGGACTTAAGTACCAACCTGGTAATCCAGAATAATTCAAAACCCTTAATTTAATGACATTTATAAAGACCCTATTCCAAGGTCATGTTTACCTGTTCTGGGTAAACATTCCATTTGGGGAATTTAATGGATTAAATGTTTGTGTCTTTCCCCAAAATTCATATGTTGAAGCCTGTTGGAGCACAGGGGAAAATTCTCCCACCCCTCTGGGTTCTTCTGGATGAGCAAACAAATTAACATCAGACAGATTAGTAAGAGAAAAAGACCAAATTTAATTACATATGTGTGGAGAATTTACATGGCTGTAAATTCTAAACTAAGTGGAATAGACTGTGAGGTTTTATATCCTGAGCTAAGGAATGGTGTAGGGGCCTGGAGCATCCTGGTGGGAGAGAGGACTCACTTGATGAGAAAGGGATGACTTCATAGGACAAAATCTTTCCTCTAGATGTTTGCCCTGCCTTAAGATAGGTTTCTCTGATAGAAAGGTTATTTCTGGAGATGGTCTTAAATCTGGGTAGTCTTCATTCTTTGACGTTATGGTAATCATTTCTCCTGAGACCCACAGGGCCTCAATTGACCTTGGCTCCACATGCCAAAGTGACACATATTGGAAAAAGTCTGCTCTGGACATCTTGGGAAAAACCTCCCTGAGCATTTTTTGGGAGGCATATCCTACAAGCCCTAACCCCCAAAGTGATGGTATTTGGAGGTGGTGCCTTTGGTAATTAGGGTTAGCTAATAAGGTCATGAAATTGGACCCCGCGTGATGGGATGAGTGCCCTTGTAAGAAGAAATGCAGAGTGTGCTTTCTCCCCTGTATGTGATTGCACAAAGATGGTGGCTGCCTGTGAACCAAAAGCAGAGACCTCAGAATGAAGCCTACCTTGGCTGCACCTTGGCCTTGGACTTGCCAGCTTCCTGACTGTGAGCAATGCATTTCCGTGTTGAAGCCATCCAGTATTTTGTGTCTTGTGATGGCAGCCTATGCTGACTCATCCGGGACCACTATTCGAGCCACTTCTGGGTGGGTCTGTGGTTGGAGAGGTTAGGAAGCCTGGGCTTTTTGCCACTTCCCTGTGAGAACCTTTGAAAACCTAGGGTCTTCCCAAGGAGACAGTTCTTGCTGGAGGGGTTCAGATGGCTCCACTGAGCTCAGATGATGCTGGCCCTTTTAGTCCTGGGAAGCCTTCTCTGCATGTGTGGTGCCTTCGGTCTACTCACAGTGAGCTCAGAACTACCAGTCAGAGTCACCACCATGAATGAACTGAAATCATTTGTCTAATTTTTACACCTCAACAGGGGCTGGCTTGTGACCTGTGGGGGCTATTTTTGGCCGGTAGACAGGGTTGATCTGTACCCTGGTTAGCAGCCTTCCAGGACTGGAAGATCAGGACAGAGGAGTCACCCCCAGTGACTCACATCCCAGAGTGGTCTGGAAGTCTCAGGGGTCTTTCAGATCTCCCTGGGCCTTTTGCAAGACTGAACCCTGGGAAAGCTTCATTTCAGGCTGGGGGTGGGAGAGGGGAGGTTTCCTCTAGCCATAGACCTGGCCAGATGCGAACTTGAAATCCTCATCCCCTCTCTCCCCTCCCCCCAATCCAGCTTCCTCCCTGGCCTCTCCTGGCATCTATAATTCCGTTTGTTGTGCTCGCAAACAGCGTGTTGGAAGATTTCATGCTAATGAAAGGGTTTCTTGATTAGGTTACGCTGTTACTGTAAATGTTCCCTCATTATCTATGTTATGGTAGGAATTTGAAAAAGTATAAATTGAGCGTCTTGCATAATTTATAAAACCTGAATGTTTCCTAATTAGTTCGGTTAGGTTAATGATGGTGCGGCATCACGTCTTCCTGGTCCCTGCTCATGACCTTTCCCCTCTTCATTTTGAGTACTCTCTGTTATTTACAAATCCCCCACCAAATTCAACAACCGGCTTCCACAGTGGCCCCATCTAGCCCTGGGTGGGAGGATGAAATGCCTTACAAACTGTGAATAGTTCCTTTTTTCTCTGCGTGTCCCCCACCCTGCTTGGAGGCCAAGAGGCAGTCTGCTTAAGGTCGGCCAGCATGGAATTTGGCTCCAGCAGGTCCCTGAAGAATGCGGGTGAAGTGCATTCCTTCGGTGCTGGCCTCCATTAGCAGCCAGAGAAGTGAAAATGCTGGAGGAGGTGGGGGAGGGAAAAAAACCCTCTCAAAAGGATTCTAAAATAACATTTTGCATCCTCAAGTAATTCCCAGTTCTCCCTGGCAACCATTCATTTCTTCCGAACAGCAGAAATTTGCAATATGAAAGTGGATTGGCTTCTCCCTCCCTTGGGGCCCCTGTATCTCTTCATCCAGCGCCTTGGGTAAAAAGCAATGCATACGTTTACAATATAAATGTGATTTAATCGACCTCCCTGTCAGGGAGAAATGGCAAGCATATCAAACAAGACCAAGATGTTAGAAAGAAAAATCATAAATTATTCCAGTGACGAGTTTCTGAGCCGCCTCCCGGACTACTAGATGATGCTATATAAGGCTGTTCCTTGAAACAATAATTAAGATAATTCTGTATGACAAGGAGAAAAATGTCCAGCTTTGTATGAAATGTGCTTCATGTTAGCAAGCTGAATGCTTGGTATTGATTACACTCCCCCCCCCCCCAGCCACTGCGATTCAAGGCTAAAATTAATTGAATGATGCAACATTTCTTTCCTTGAATCCTTATTTACCGTAGTTGCCTCCTAGAAGCCATGCAAAGTGGGCTGGCCTCTGATTCTCTAAATTGATCTCTTCCTTTGGCAGTGTCTGGGAGAAGGCTCACATGTGCGCGCGCACCCCCTTAGCTGGGTGTCCATTGTTCTCTGCTGTGGAAGGCATGATGTCTTCTTTCAGGGGCAGATTTGATGGACATATCAGCACAGCAGAGCCCTAACTTTTCCATTATGAGGCCACCATGGGGCCTTCCTACAGAAATAAGGCCAGTGTCATGGGGGAAATAAGGTTCCCCCAAGCGGACGGCACTGGGCATCCCAACCCCCCACCCTGTCGTCTGTAGCGCAGCGTCTGGCCTCTGTCTAGCAGAACATCCTTTCCCCCCTTCCTCCTTCCGACCTCCCAGGGTGCAGTGTGCACCTAGTAGGCCCCTCACCGCCTCTCTTCCATCTCCTGATACTGCCATTTCTGTCCCGTGAGAGGCACTGGGCGATTCTGGCGGAGAGAGAGATGGTTTATGACATGGCTCTGGGTTTTCCATGGCTCTATTTCATCCTGACTGCAATTGCAGCTGCAGTGGCGGCTGGTAGACAGTGAGGCACGGGCTCAGGTAGTTAATCCAGAACGCAGTCCCTGGGCTCTGGCCGCAGAGGCAAGCCTGCCCCGCTGGAGAGGCAGAGAGGGCAGTACAGGTGGGTGGGGTTCCGGGGAGGGGGACCTGGAGCCAGTGCAGTGAGCCCTCAGTAGCTGGGGGGCTTGAACCAGTCTTGCCTCTTCTTGGTGCTCAGCTTCTTCACTGCAGAGGGTGGTGGTGGGGATTCAGGCAGAAACGTTGACAGAGGTGGCATGTGGCACACAATCGATGATATTTTTTTAAACCAGAGGCACTTAGACGATTGTGAGATGAATAAATGACTCTCAGTTTGACAATCCTGTTTGTGACAACCCAGAGCCTTGCCCCCAGGGAGTCGTTCTTTCCAACATGATGACAAAGGAAGACTCTTCTTTCCTGCCCTGAATTCCAAGGAGGGGGTTGTGCGTCCCCCCTCCCACCCCCAAGTCCTGAGGAGCTGCCCTTTGGGGACAGGGTATCGAGGGCTCCTGTAAACCTTTTGCCTTAGTTGTGTCGGTAGACAAAGGATCGAGTTGTGGCGGTGCACGGAGCCTGCTAGTGACAACCCAATGGAGTTGAGGGGGCTGGTGAGAGCAGAGGTGCTGTCACTGAGAGCAAAGTTCCCAGGGGTGGCGGGTATCTGTGGGCTCAAAGATGGGGTATGGGCTAGAGGGCACTCCCAGTGAGAGGTCAGGATGAGCGCAGACTGGCAGTGGAAGCTGGATCTGTGGCACCAGCTCCATCCTTAATTAACCTGCCCTAGTGCTAGGGCAGGTGGGACTGAAAGTGAGGCTGGGCAGGCCTGGCCAGGATGCCTGTCAAAGACCGTGCCCTCCCCCTGTGACTCCACAGGCCCCACACAGTCGGCCCTTGGTGGAGGAGCCGAGCAGCCCTGTGATGGGGGGTGCCAGAGCCAGAGCGGCAGTCGGGAGCACCCTGTGGCTGCTGTGTGCCTTGGGCCCCTGCTGTTGCAAGGCAGAGCGGGGAGGCCATTTGCAGCTGGAGTTTCTTTGCCTGGCTTTCCTGCCGGGGTGGGGGGGAGGGGGTTCTGGAGGAGCACCCAGACAGCTCGTGTCTTGCTTCCTTTGGAAGCTTAATGACTGGCATGCGGCCCAGCCCAGGCAGTGTCTGAACTGTCCTCCTCTGACCCCAGATGATCCATCAAGTCCTCAGACGTCTCCGATGCCCCCGCATGGCCTGGAACCCTGTAGGAGCTGCACCAGGCCTCGCTGAGTGGTTGGAAGAAGCAGCCCTTCTCTGTTGATGAAAGAGCAATTAAGACTTGAGGAGTCTGCAGTCTAGACGGGGAGCTGTCAAGTCTCACATAAGTGGGTCTGGGAGCTGGTAATAGGAGATTAGGGGGCTCCCAGGGAGAAGAAGCTGCTCGAGACACAGGCAGAAGGGAGCCCCCGGGGCGGGTCCAGGTGGCAGAGGGCCTGGACTGTTTATTGGGGAGAGAGAGAGCATGTAAAAACTCCGGCCCTTCTTCCTGCCTGCTCTGTGTGTCTTATGGGCTTGTGTTTATACTGTTTTCTTTAATGACTTTCCCCCACAGTCAAAACAACTCTCCTGTCAACTTACTACCTTAAAAATAGTTGAAAAGATGGCACTTGGGGAGAAAAAGCTTAGAAAGAACAGCCACTTTCCCTGTATGATCCTCTGGCTCTGCATTTGGAAAGAGCTTTGTATTGGGCTTTGATTTTGCTTTCTCCAGTTTACTTGGCCAAGACACTTTACCTCTTTGAGCCCCTGTAAAACCTGGTTCCTTACCTGTAAAACATGGTTGAGGTTCATGAGTGCACAGGATGAATCACTCCTGGTATTAGCTCCACGCCTATGTGCTCAGTCCTTCCTCTTCATACAGCAACCTGGGAAGGCTTCCTGAAGGAGGTGGCACAGAAGAGCATTGCTGGATAAAAGATGAAGCTGCCAGTTCAACCAGTGCAGGTCGTGCTTCTGTGTGGCTCCCAGTTGCAACAAGCCAGGGTTGGGGGTGGGGCAGTTAGTACAGTGGGTGGGGACATCCATTTCCTGCTTTAGTTCCCTGGACCCTCTCATTACTGCCCCCCTCCCTCCAGAAAGCGCCTATTCTTGCACCCTTTGCTCAGCTCTGCACTGCTGGACCTCAGCACAGCACCCCTACCACCTGCACCCTCCTCTTGCAGCCCATGGAGTTGGGGGAGGGGTACTGCCTCAGCTCCTGGTTTGGGGAGACTTTTAATCACTCTCTTTTGTCCATGGGTGATTAAAGTGGCTCCAGCTTGGAGACAATTAGTAAATTATTATTATTAGTTTCCGTTTGTGTGGCACTGCCCTTTGAGGAGCCCAGCTGATTTAATCAGGACTGGTTAATGGCAGCACAAGTAGCTCCCCACTCTCCCCACACGCCTGGGAAACCAAGAGTGAATAAATAGATTGTGCTCATGGAGAGCTCTGCATTTTGTGCAATTGCGAACTCCTCTTAGAGCAAGCACCCTGTGTTCTTGCCTCCCTCCGCCCATGGAGGCCCTACTGGGTGCTAAAAAGCTTGGGAGCAGGGGATGCGTCCTGCATGGGAAGTCAGGGTCCTCCGGTGCTGCCTGGAGAGGGACTTACTGCTCCCTCCACCTCATACCCCACAGCTCAGCCCTCCAGTTTCTTCTCTCTTTCCTCCTCTCCCCCTTCTTCTGGTCTAATCTGGCCCAGTGGGTCTCAAACTTCTATGTGTGTCAGACTGCCTGAAGTTCTTGACAATACAGATGACTGGGTCCTCTCCTTCCAGGGTTTCTGATTCAGAGGGTGAGGTGCAGGGCCTGATAATAATGCATTTCTAGCAGTCCCCAGGCCTGGTGGGCAAGGATCTCACTGTGAGAATCACCTTGCCATGGGTTCTCACTCCTGCCTGGGAGCTTTTCAGGCTGTCAGTGTCCAGTCCACGTCCCAGGGGGGCTCCTGTGGCCTGGAGCAGGGAGTTGTGTGGGTAGCTGTATAGAAATCCCTACATGATTCCTACGTGCCACTTGGGGTGAGGCTTTTGGGCAGGTGCTTTCTTGGACTCAGGCCACTTTCTGGGGCTCTGAAGACCACTTGTCCAATGCTCAGAGACTCAGCTTGAAGGAGCAGCGGAAGGATTGGTAGGATGGGCATATTGGGCGCCTCCTTTCCACTCTTGGTCCCCAAGATCGAGTCTACCTTCCCTTGTTCTCCCTTTCCTTTCTGGCAAAACCTCTTTCACTGCCCCCCACTCCTCCCCCTGCCACACATGGGGAAGGACCCCAATGGAGCGCAGCCACCGGCCGGCCCCCTTTCCTCCTAACTGCTCGCTCTGCAAATCTCTTTGTCCCTTAACGTCACAGGAAGTCCCATGACTTCTGGCCACTTTCACCGTTAGGGCCTCCTCTGGCCGGGTCTGAAGCAGCGGTCTTGCGGCTGTGTCAAAGCTCTTTCCTGGAGTGGGGAGGAAGAGCAGCCCTCCCACCCGCCTCCGTCCTCCCCCGTGCCCCCCGGATGGGGGGTGTGCAGCCCGCCAGCACGCCAACACACAGCTCCTGTCAGTGACTGGGGCTGATTTTGCTGGACTCCATGGGGCTCTGCCTTCCTGCTGAAACTCCCAGGGCTCACTTTCCCGCAGGGCTGGCTTTGTGTACAAGGCGAGTCTGATCCTTAGGGAGGGCCAGGAAGACGTCGGCAGTGTCCGACTTTACTCTGGCCCCTCCATTTCTGAGAATGCCCCTGGGAGGCCTAGCAGAGCTCCCTCGCCTGCCACCACAGGCCCATACTTCCATTGGCTGTGCCAATGCAGTGACAGGTACCCGGGGCCCTGCACAGCCTGTGACTCCTGCCTGGTCCTGTAGCTTCTGTGGTCATACATGTGTAGCCCCAAGGTCCTCTTCTGTGCCCTTCAGGACGTGGGAAAGCCAGGACAGGTTCAGCAGTCCCTCATTTTGTTCCCAGTCCTCTAAGCTCTGCTCCCTTCTGCCTTTGCAAGTACAGGCCTCCACGGGGGCACCTCCTGTCTACAGAAATCAGCAGGCAAGGAGCCTCCGCTCCCTGCGTCCACATTGCCTGCAGTGCGGCGGGGACATGACATGTTTAAACCTCCCAACAGACTACCGCCCACATTTCACACTTCTGTTTGCAGCCAACATATAGCTGGGGGTGAGCTCCCCAGCTTGCAGCACCCCTGTCTGTAGGAATGAATTTCGTGGAGGCTTGCACAGGAGAGCAATCTCTTACCATGAATTCTGCTCTTCCACAGACCAGAGGCCTCAGCCAGGCTCCCCTTCTCCCTGGTGCTTCCAGATGGAGCATGGGGTGAAAAGGGAGGGTGATTGGCAGTGGTCCTGGGCGGAGCTGGCTAGCCCAGTGGTCAGCAGCTCTCTCAGTTGGGCTTTTTTGGTGCTGCTGCATCTTCTCCAGGACCCCAAGTGCCCAGTAGGCCTGTAGGAACATCCCATGCAGCATCCTGCTTTCTCCACATCCCTTGTCCTTCTCTATGTTCACTCTCCCTATGCGGGACACGCCATGAGCCTGACCTTTTCTGAATACTGGGAAGTAGAGGTGTGCCCCAATGACTGACTAGACAGTGGTGATAGGCTGGTCTGGCTATAGTGAAGGCCAGCCCAGGGGAACGGGGACAAAGGACAGGGTGGCTTCACCAGCTTGGGGGGTTGATGGGGAGCTTCCTGTCTTGCTGGACGTGGTACCTGAATGGGACCTTGAAGGATGAATAGGAGTTTGCCACTCCAGTAGGAGAACACTTTGTGTTGCGTGTGTGTTCCCTTCATTTCCCCTTGCTGTACCGGCAGTTCCCAGTGATACTGCCAGGGTACCCCACTGTGGCCGGCCATTGGTATGCTGAAGGTAGGGTGTCAGGAGGTTCTGCTAGCCTAAGGGGCTGGTGGTTGTGCCTCGTGCAGGAGGGGACCTGCCAAGAAGGTAGCTGAGGAAACTTCCTCTCCCCTTATAAGCCTGAAGAGGAGAATCGATCAAGGGGAGTTTCTTTTGATGTAGCAGAAATGAACCTGGATCTGTGTGTTTATCTGTGGGAGTCAGAGCCGAAAAGGCAGCCACTCTCTAAAGGTGCCCGGGAGTCCAGCATCAACAACGCACATGCTGGTCCTTTTTATTTTCTTAAATGTATTTATTTATGCACATAAGAACTGGGGTACAGGCTAGAGGTGCCGGGGTGGTGAAAGGATTCACCAAAGACAGTGGGGAGCAGAACAGGCAGACTGACTGAAATACACTGCTGAGGGGAACAGGAGCGGTCTGCTGTGCCATGTGGGTCAGCTCCATGGCCGGGAATCAAACTCATGCTGCAGGCTGCAGTGGCTGCAGCCAGCTTCATAGTGCTGTGCTTTAATCTGTTGCGCCACCAGGGAGGGCGCCATGGTTCCTTTGGGTCACTTTTTTGAGTTGTCTTCCAGTCTCTACCTCTTTGTCTGACTGCACCAGGCTTGGGGGTGGGGGCAAGTCCGTGGGTGGGGTTGTCTTGCCGCCCCACAGACCTGTGCCTTCTTGGCATTGCAGCAGGTGTGGCTGATGCCCTACATTTCCATGGGAACAGGTCTGACTGTAGCCAGACTAACTGGAGAGATTGCGGAGTGAGTATGAGTGTGAGTGCAGGTGAATGAGTGTGCGTGTGCGTGTGATGCTCTCGGAGCCCAGCGTACCTGCATGGGTTCCCTGCCTTGCACTGGCTGAGCAGTCTCCTGGTGGTGATAGCACCGTGTCTGCAGCTCCTACATCTCCATTGCTGACGTAATATTGCACTGGGATCATCCATCTGCATAATCATCTTAACCTGTTCCCACAAGAGAGTTTAAAAGGTCTGGGCTGTTGGAAAATGACCATAAAGCCTGCACGTGGATTCCTTTAGCAGCAACGTCAACATCTATCACGGGGTAATTATGAGCAGGGAGCCAGGGCACCAACCCCGAGTCTGTGTCTGGGAGCAGTTTGGGGCTGCGTGTGTTCTGCCTTGCAAGGGAAGGGAGAGAAAGCACAGCAAGAGAGCCAGAGGTGAGACAGTGGTGTCTGCAGCAACAAGACGACTCTCTCTTTACTGGACGGGGTGCTCAGCGTCTCCAACAGAAGGGAGCCTTTGCAAGTCTTTGGGGACTAGAGATCCTCTAGCCACACATTTGATGGGCCATGAGTCTGCGATGCTAGAAAAAGATGTGCCCACGTCTCTCCCTACATTGTCCTCAGTCTTTCACACCTCCCGACTGGCTGTGTAGCTTGAACACCCCCTGCCTCCCTTTCTGTGAATCCATTTTCTTATCTGTAAGAGGAGGGGGTTGGAAAAGGGCTTCCAAACTATGTTCTGTGGTACCCCAGGCCTGGGAAAGCAGGGTTGGGAGGAGAAAGGGTAGGCAGGAGGCAGACCTGCCTCCTCATTCCAGCCACAGCAGCTTTCTTCTCCTTGGCCTGTCTGCAGGGCTCTAAAGGATGAGTCATGAACAACAATCCCCACTGCTAGCAGAGTCAGCCCCTCTGGGCTCCGAGGTCTCTCAGGCGCTCTGGGCTTCATGAGGTCATGGCACTCATTTAGAAAGCCAGATTTGGTTACCTCTTTAAATAAATGTCTGTTTATAATTGCCTTTCTTGCGGTACATGCAGCTTCCTCTTCTGCAAATAGTTGTGTCCACGCAGATACAGAGAGAGACTTGAGGGGCTTGAGGATGCCAAGGGTCACACACAGATGGAGCGAGGGCAGGGCTATCTGAGCCTGCCTCCCCAGGCTTATGGGTGCTGGACTTTGCCAGGGATGTTCCTGGCAGAGAAGCTTCTGCTCTGGGGACTGCTCTCCTGGTGTTGAAGCATCAGAGCTGATTTCAGGCCCCCATTGTGGTTGTTAGCTCTGAACCTGATGCCAGCTCCCTGCCTCCAACCCCCGTGAGCCTGGGTCACCTTCTCTGGGAGGGGAGCAGAGACTTACGGCTGCTGACTCTTGCTCTCAGCTCCTGGAAGACCCCTGGTGACGTAATCGCTGCCGTCTCCTGCCATTCCTCTGGGGTGGGGACCTCAGGCTCTCATGATGACCAGACTCCCCATGCCTGCACCTGAGTTGGAGGCACTTAAAGCTCTGAGGCTGGCCGCATTTCAGCTTTAGGGGCTTCAATGCCTTTGTCTGAGGACCCTCCCTCTGTTTCAGGCCAGGGTGGGCAATTGTTTTATTAGTTAGCTGTGGCCATGGTGTGGCAGGTGACAGTTACCTGGGGGTAACCAAATTCTTTGAGATTCTGGGGGTTCAAGAAAGAATGACTTCTGGAAGGCAAGAGGCCTCAATTTGCTAAGCCACTGTGTGATGTCGAGCTATCAGGTTGCCCTCTCTGGGCCTCAAAACAAGAGCTGTCCAGTGAATGGGGGGACTCTAGGACCCCTGCTCTAGGCAATGTCAAGAGCTTTCCTGAGACACCAGAAGAAGCTCTGGATGGTGACAGGCGACCGTGGAGTGAGAAGAGGCTCCCAGTCATGCTGTTGGAGGAGGTCCATCCATGATATGTTTTCTCCTTTCTGCTGCCCTTGCCCTGGCCCCCAAATGAGCACAGTGACCACATACCTGCTGCTGCCTTTGGCTGGCACAGTGAACTAGCTCTTGTCCTGTGCCTTCACCCCCTGTTCTTCCTGGGATTCTGCTGTGACAGATGTGCACAGTCTCTGTTTGATGGAAAGTAGGCATGAAACACCTCCCCTGTGCAAGGGAGTCAGCCCTCCAGAGTGGCAGGGCCTGCCTGTCCTTGCAGGGCTGGCATGAACCCACAGAACACCTGCCCGGAGGGCACAGCTCGCCTGGTGGGGAGGTAGCTGTGCTGATGCTGTGTCTGAGGCTCTTGTCACCCCAGCAGGCTAATACTACCTCTGGTCCCTGCTCCCTGTAACTCACAGCTGCCTCCCCCCCACCCTTCTGGGGCTGGCAGAAGCCTCAGTTCTTTTGGGGTTGTACTCCTGCTTTGTAGTGGGGTCACAGTCCAGTGACCTCGATGAGAAGGTGGTCTCTGTGATCACCCCCTGGTCCCCTAAAGCCTTCCACTCACCCTGTGTGCTTGGCCCTTCAGAAGTGGCCACTCTCTGGATGGCTTGTGCTGTTTTGGGGGCTGCCCATGGCAGAGGCTCCTTCCTTGGCAAATGACTTTCATTGGGCTTCTCCCTCCAATTTGGAAAAATCTCTTTCTGCCTAGGAAGAAATTCTTGCATTCATGTTTCTTTTGTGCTCTTGCTTCTAGGTGAGAAATGGGTTTTTCCTCTTTATTTTGCTACAAGTTTTCTGAATTCCTCTAAATGTATGTTTGCTTTTAGAAGCTCAAACCAGGATTTCCTACAGACTCCTACCTTCTGCTGTGATATCCTTGTCCTGAAGCAAGGATATCAGATTCCAGGATCTGGGAAGGAGAAAAATTAGGAGGGGAAAGACCATGACTTGGTATTTTAAGGTTGTATCCAGACAATTTTGTGGAAATGCATGAACATGGGTGCTGAGACTGGGTTTAATATCAAGGTGCCCTGACACAAGCAGAGCTCAGATGTGGGTGGGAGTCCACTGTGTAGGTTCACCTTGGGGTGAGCACGGGCTGTGGTGAGTCCTGGCTGCATAACTGGGGGCGACTCCTGATGGCAGGACTGTGTGAAACTATACTTGGACCAAGTGGGGAGTCCGCCAGAGGTCTCAGTCTAGAGGTGGTATGCAGAGAGGGCCCCTCATCCTCGACAGCATGCAAGCCAGAAGAGAGGGGAGAAGGTGAGGCCTGAGGAGGGGCCCCCAGAAGGGCATGGTTTGGGAGTTTTGCCTGAAAATTTATACCTCATCTTAAGGCCTTAGGGAGCCATTGAAGGTTTATGAGCAGGGGAGTAGATGGTGAAGGAAATGGAAAAGTCCTGTGTCAGTTTGATGAGAAAAGTAGACTAGATCATTACTGAGCTCCAGTATATTTGGAAGGCTTTTTATTTATTTATTCATTCATTCAACAACTATTTATCTCATACCTTCCATGCTCCAGGCATGTTCACCACCACAGAGATGAACAAACGACAGAACATCTTGTCCCGACTTTGTGGTTGTATGAGTGACCAATATATAAAAATGTCTAGTGGGTGGTGAAACATGCTTAGAAGAGAATGATAGCTGGCGGGTGAGAAGTGAGGGGTGCGCTCTCAGCTAGGGTGTCCAGAGCTTGAGAAATATTTATTCATGTCACTTGTTAAAGAAAATAAGGCAGACTTTATTGGAGGGGAAGATGGAGTTTTATAGTTGGGGAGAGAGAATGGCCTCAACTCTGCAAACAACAAAGAAATGTGAGGGTGCCCAGCAGCAGGCCAGAAGTCTATGGGTGGAAAAAGGGTGAGAGGAAAAATCAGGGCAGGGGATTCTGGCTAATTGTATGTAGTAAGAATGTTTCTGACGGCACACCAGGGGGATCAGTGATCACCTGAGGCTGGTGGAGGACATAGAATCCCTTGAGATATTGAGGATGATTAGATAGGGTGGCGATCAGATTTTGAAGGTGGGGACTTAAAGCTAAGCTGACTTAACAGGGTATTTGCTAAAATTGTGCAACATGGCAATAAACACAGAAGCCCCAAAATTGAGGCCAGGATTGGGGGCAACAATCAGAAGAGCCCGACTACAGTTTGGACAAGACTAGAATCTTGGCCCTCTTGTTCTCTCTTGTTCAAGTCATGGTGGCCCTGGAGGAGAGAATGAAGGGGGCAGAGGAGGGGCACTGGGCTATCCTGAAGAAAGCATCAACTCAGACAGCTAAAATGGGTCAGGGGTGTGTGCTGCAAAAGAGATGATGTGAGCAATGCATTTACGGGGAGTTCATAAGCACTATATCCTGCCAGTCCTGCTGGCACAGAAATTTGGGGTGGGTGAGCTCTGATGATGGAAGGAGGTGGCACCATCCTGGTCCAGAGTGCTGAGGTTAGGCGGAAGAATGCAGTCTTTCTTTCCAAGCCAAAGATGTCTGAGCAGGAGAGGAGCAAGGGAATGAAAGGGACTTCGGGCCCTGCAGAACACGACCTTCCAAACACACGACCATGTGGACACGGCTGGAGCCTGGGAACAGACTGAGCATGCTCAGAGAGCCCCTCCTTTGCAATTACCAGCGGAGTCTCAGGGCAGGGCCAGATCAGATGAGGATCTTCTCCATATCAAAGGGGAGATTAGCTTGGAGCCCCTAACAATGTTAGATGTGCTGCCCTCACTCAGTGGCGACGCCTCCGAGACTGTCAGCTTTATATCTGCTTCTTTTTATCAATACGGGCAAATAATTCTCTAGACATTTATCATTTTAAACTGTCACAGTCCAGTGCCTTTCCTGAGGACCAAAATCAATACTGATCTTGGTTTGAATACTTTTCTGACAAGGTTCCTATTTGTAGATTCACAAGTAGAACTAATGTGTGTTAAAGCTATTCAGTTTGGCATTTTGCAGCTCCATTGACACATTAAATATAGGCGTTCACCACGACGATTAACCTTACAACTATTAAGTAATAAAAATCCTGCATACATATTTATTAGCTGAACATCCTACTCCAGCACGATGCCTTCCCCGACGAGAGGAAAGTCAGAGAAGGCAGAGATGGCTGCCGAAGAGATGAGTTCATTCTTCGCAGAGGCTGTCAACAGGGACTCAGGGCCTCCGGGTTTGGGGGATGAAAGTCCAGATGGACCTGGGGCTGACAATAGACTGAGACTGGTAGGAACAGAACAGAGGTGTCCTGGGCTGGTGACCCTGTGGCGGCCCTGGGAGGAGAAGCCAGATGTCTTCATATCTGGTGTCCTTAAGTCAGTGAACTTTCTCTCCTGTGTATTAGCTTTCTCATCTGTTGAATGGGCTGGACCAGAATCAGTGCCTCCTGACCTGTGTGTAATGTCTTGGAATGCATGAAGAAGGATAAACCTCATATAATACTGGGTGCACAGGTGAGGTTGCTTCCAGCCAGAAGAGACCATCCTGGGACCTCTGGCTGCCTCACAGCCTGCCCTGGCCATCAAGAGGGTTAAGGGAATGAACATCTCAAGTAGCTGGTAACCTCACACCCTTAGTGCAGTAGCAGGGACTGTCAAGTAGGTGAGCTCAGCGGGCCCTTCCGTGGTGAAGCCTGGTGTTTCTAAGTGCCTCCCAGCTCATGGATGGAGATACTTGCCCCCCGAAACAGCATCACAAAGGGTCCTACCTCCTGGTCCCTGAATGCCTGGGCCTCAGCATCTGGATTTGAGTGCAGGCAGGGTGGCTGTCTACCCATGCAACTGCCGTTCAGACTGGTTGGCAGATGTGACCTTCCTGATCCTAGCACTCTGTACAGTAAAGCCCCCCTGAGCAGAGGCTTCACAGTGGGACAGGTGAGGGGTCTGGGATCAGCACTCTCAAATTCAGATACTCTCAGTAGCTCCTGGTCATTTATCTGCCCTCACCATTTGGCGGTGTTTATGGGCACAGTCCCTGGCCTGAGCGGGCAGGCAGAGGGTGCAGCTATAATAGCAGGATGATGTAGCAGGGTGGCAAGGACTTCTGAGCACTTTTACTACTTGGCATTAATGTCCACAGAGGGAAGGGGAGTCTTCTGGTTGAGGAGGGATGAGTTAGGCAAAGCGTGTTGCAGCAGGGTGGGGTGGGGGACTGTGGTGGCTGTGAGAGCTCCCAGATCCCACTCCAGACATCACTCGCTGCGCTGTCACCTCTGTCTTTGGCCTAGCCAAGCCTTCCTTAGCCTTCACGGCTAAGGAGAGAGGGAGGCCCAGAGAAGGCTTTCCAAGATGGTGTCTGATGACTCCCAGCCTCTCCTGACTCCCTCCCCATTTCCTGCCGCAGAGTTCTTCTCTAATAAATTCTACGCACGGTGCAGCCCCTCTCTGCTGCCCCTTCTGAAAGTCCAGGTTAACCCCGGTGGACATGCTCGGGAACCGAGGGGCTCATTCTAGCTTCTGGGGAAAGAGCGAGAGTGGAAATGTCATTTTCATTTTACAGACAAGGCAACAAATGCACTGCAACGTTCTAGATGTAAAATACTCTCCCAACAGCGACACGGTGTACAAAGATTGGACCATGCCGATCGACGCTGTAAGGACATGTGTTTCCCGGCAGGTGCCTCCCGGGAGCCTGGATGCACTTTTGCTGTTCTCCGACATCCTCCTGGGGGACTCAAGAGGCAAGTGTTCTCGTCTCCTTGAACATTTGGTTAGAAGGGGCTATGGATGTGAAATGCTGTTACCAAGACCATGCTGACTCCAGTGTGCGATGAGAACCAGGTTTGTCTGCTTCTCACTGTCTCCCAGCCCTTGTGGTGTTCTCACTCCTTCCACGTGCTGATGGGACAGCCCGTCACCTGCCGGCTCTAACTGACAGCAGGATGCTTCTGGCTTGACTCTGGTCACGACTCAGGAAAGACTGCTGGCGGGCCGGCCTGCAGTGTGCTGTTGCTTAGTGAACAAAAGACTCTGGAGCCCCAGGCCGGGCAGCTGGGAGGCCCAGGGATATGTGTGTTTGCTTTCCCGGGATGCACAGGGAGCAGAAGGCCTAGAGAGAGGTGGTTTCCTTCACTGCTGAGCAGCCAGGTGTTTGTGTGACTTGGTCACTGTTTGGGAGTCTCTAGGACCTGAAAGGCTAAGAGCAACCCCTGGCTGCAGTTGGGGTGTGGGGGTCTGGCACCTGGTGGAACTGGCTCTGGTTTTCAGGCAGAGGGACTGACCACTTCTCCCAGGAGGGGAAGGTTTGGGGTCTCACTGCTGGAGTGCCTGTTCCTGCTGGTGGGGGTCGATCCCTGTGACAGTGGGGGAGTTGCCACTGTCAGCGGGTGTATGCTAACATGCTCCTGGTTTTTCCTCTGTTTCTATTTTCTATCCTGACAGAAAAATTGTGATTTTCACACTGTCATGAAACCAATAGGTCCCTGACATATGTTTTTGTAATCTGTGCAGCTGATTTCCTGTACTTCTGACAGTTCTATTACATCTCTGACAGTTTTATAAAATTTTCCCTCTGGGAAGCTGAGGGGGGCATGTGCCTCTCCCCCTCCACAACTCCCCAGCCCCTATGCTAACTTGTGTTTGGAGATTAAAAAGAGTAGGATGGATATTCTTCTTGCTCCTGCCCCCATATTAGCTGCCAGGCTTCTCCTGAGAGCAAGGAGGGTGAAGTACAACAGGAAAATGGGGGTGGGGGAGGAACCTGAACACTGGTGACATAGTAGAGAGGCCCATTGGGCTATGCTGTGTTGACTCAGGAGTCTCGAAGGGTAAGCCATCCACCCACACCCGCTGGCAGTGGCAAATCTCTCACCGTCACAGGGAATGACCCTCACCAGCAGGAACAAGCGCTCCAGCAGTGAGTCCCCAAACCTTCCCCTCCTGGGAGAAGCACCCCTGTGTAGTCAGTCCCTCTGCCTGAAAACCAGAGCCAGTTCCACCAGGCGCCAGGCTTGCAATTGGACAGTTTCCCTCTGAGCATCCTGGGTCTACCCTGTGTGACCTCAACACTGCTGAGGCCCAGGCTGTCTGCTGTTCTGTGCTGGTGCCTAGTGAACAGGAGGCACTAATGGTTGGGGGGGGGGCAGGGGCTTGGTTGCAGTATGTGTGTATATGTTGCCTCCAGGGTGTCACATCCATGCACATCTGTCCCTGGCCATACATAGTGGGTGTATGGAATGGTGGGGTGATGAAACCATGGTCCCTGAGCTTGAGGGCCCCTTGGGGTGTTTTTGGGCATGTAGGAACTATTACTTGTGCCACCCCCGTGGATGGTGTACTTGTGCTCTGACCCTGTACTTGGGGAACACCCACTGGGAGCTCAAGGTGGGAGCACATGACTGGGCCCGTGTGGGTGTCTATGCGGGGGACACTGTCATTTAAGTCAGCTGGTGCTGAGGCTCTGTCTTCCGGACAACTGGGAAGTAGAACCAGAGGTAGAAGGGATTGTGGTGGGAGGGGAAGCCAGTGGCCCTTCATCTGGGGACACTGGCTACCCGTGGGGTGGGAGCCTGGTTGTCCTAGGCCTGTCATTGCCTAGGGCCTTGGAAAATCCTGTTCCATAATCACCAAGTCCCTGACAAAAGAGGAGGAGGCATTTAACATTACCTTGGGGAATCTCTATGAGGCACATGTAAGGTGGCCCCCGGACCCCCAAATGGCACCCCAGGCACTGCCACATCTCAACCTTCTCTTGAGACATTATTTGGGGCCTCTCAATCGACTTAGCCACTCTGATTTTCCTGTCTATGGAAAACGAGGTGTTGCCATGGCAACTGCCACATTACATGGTTCTGTACTGGCGATGCCTCTGAGATACAGAGCAGCTTCTCAAAGAGATACACTTTTCAACATGTCATGTAGAATTCTGTACTTGTTAGGGAAAAATCGCATTTCCAGCAAAATGACATGCTTCTCCGGGGCTTGCAGACGCGCTGCTCACGCCTTTCTTAAACAAAGAATTTCATTCATTGCCGTTCTCCTGCCTCTCTGGCCTGCCACTGGTTACCCACCCCTCCCAGATCCCAATATCCTTTTCATAAGACAAGAAGCTGGAGACAAGGGGCCGGGTGGGGGACAGGGTTTCAGTAACTGGGATGGGGGTCCAGGAGTCGGCTTTCCCTTCCATCTGAGCCAAGAGCCAGCTTGGAGGTACCGATGCCTTGACTGCTGACCAAGGGGTCTGCCAGTTGGGAGGGTAGCTGGCTTGGCCCTCTGATGGCCCTCGGTTTGCTGACCGGATTTCTTAGGGCGGTGCTTAGAGGGAGCTGTGGCACTCCAGCCCTCCTCTTTGGATGGTGCTGGGCTTGAGTGAGGGGCTGGTTTCCCTTTGGACCCAACATCGTGTCTTTGCTTTCAGAGTCGCGCCGGCTTCTCTCTTGTGTAGCTGTCTTCTGGGGCTCACGGGAGCCAATGTGTTCCGTCGGGTAGTGCCCTGGGGATGGGGCCTGGCTTCAGCCTGCCATCCTTGGTATCATTTCTTGTCTGATACTTTCCCTGCTGCTGTTTGCCAGCTGTTCCATGAGCAGATTAGAGTGGATGCTTTTGGAAGAGGGTGTTCTTAGGTTGTGTCCTCAGGGAGCTTCTAGACCCTGCTTCCCTGAGAGCTCTGCTGAGAAGAGCTGGGGCCCCTCTCTCCCAGGTCCTAAGACTTAGAAGCTGGCCACTGGGTTATTCTGGTGAAGACTGTGCCGACATGGAGATGAACCTCCATGTGAACAACTGGTTTCCTTTATTCTGAGCTCAAATCAGGTGCCCTCCTGGAGCCCACCCTGTACACTGGCACTTGCTGGAAGGCAGGTGTGCAAATCAAGCCATTGAACAGCCAGGGCACCTCCCAGCACTGATGCACTGAGATGAGCAGAGCAGTGCCAGGGTGCCGAGGTGTCCCTCACAGACCGGGGGCAGCCTGCCGTGGACAGCTCTGGCGAGGGGGGAAGTCTGGTGTTCAGAGAGACTGGGCCTAGGCTGGGGGAAGCCCTGTTGTGCTGATGGGAGCTCTTGATTCCGTGGGGCCCTTCATTCTTTCCTGTTCCAGAGGCAGAGGACCTGAGAAGTTGCCAACCCCACAGCTCACATTGGCCTCTCTGGCAGGGTTAAACTTGGGAAAAAATTCTCCCTCCCTTTCCCAAGGTAGTCACATTGTTATGGGAAACAAGGAGTCACTAGGAGTCCCTGGGAGGTTGGGTGGTGACAGACCCCCAGGCCTGCCTCCTGTCCAGGCTGATGGTTGGGAGTTTAGTTTCATGGACAAGCAGGTCAGCAGCTGCGTTTCAGCCACAGGCGACCTCTGAGTGGCGCAGTGGGTTAACACTGCACATTGGATCGGTTAAGAAGCAGCAAGGCTTGTGTCAGAAATAGAGAAACCATCCTTCCCCCTGGTCTGAGAGAGCAGTCTCACCTGAGGAATTCAGGAGGCCCTAACCTTGAAACCAGAGATATTACATCGTGTCCCCAGACTGATGTGTGCTGGTCTGGCAACTGTTAATGGTCACGAGGCAGGGAAGAGAGTGTATGAGAGTACAGAGCAAGCCCAATGCTAAGTACATGTTCAGTTCAGCTGATTTCACATGTATATAGTTTGTAGCAGGACTTCCTCAGTGAAGTGAATAGTGAATTGAAGGTTCCGGTGCAAGATTTGAAGCTCACTGTGGACAAGCCCCTGCGTAGCACTCCTCTGCCTCCCAGTGTGAGCTGGGCAGTCCCCGCCACTGCACTTTGCTAGAAACCAGCAGCACCTCTTCTTGGCCTCTGGGGCCTCCTACTGGGTCTTCTGACTCCAGGTTTGCTCTCCTCTAACCCATTATAGCTTACCCTAACAATTAGGTTGAGTTTTCAAAAATGCAGTCCTGATCATGTCATCTTGCTCTCACATATCTTCCAGTGGGGCTCTTATCACCTGGGCTAAAGTCCAAGTTCCTCCCATAATAAAAGGGCCTTGTACAGCTCCACAGCTCCGTACCTTAATCTGTCTCCCACTTCAGCTCTTGCTTTTATTGACCAGTACAGGATTTCTTCCAGTTTTGCAAGTGTATCAAGTTTTCATTCAGTTTGAAGCCTTTTCCCAAGACATGGTTCCTCCCTTTCTTTTTCTGGGTGAGCCCCTGTCTTTTACTCTTTTTCATCAGAAAAATAATCTTCCAATCATATGGACTGGCTAGATTGACCTCAACTGAATGGCAGAGACCTCTTATGGGTCCCAAATATACATCTTATCAGTGTAGTCCCTCATTTTGGTTAAACTCATGAATGCTCAGAATAATCATGATTCCCAACTGCTCTTGTAGCCAAGTGTAGTTGTGTGCTAAATCCTAGCCATTGGGCTATAAACGGAGGGACTCTGGGGAAGTGTTGTGAAAAGGAAGAGGGTGCTTTTTCACCTCTCCTCCTTCCTGCTAGCTGGAATGCAAATGTGATGCCTGGAGCTTGGGCAGCCATCTTTGATCACTGAGAGTGGAAGTCACCTGTGAGAAATGTGAAGGTAGCAAGAGAAAAGAAGCTTGGCTGTTTGATGACTTTAAAGTTTCCTCATCACTTTGGACTGTTTATCTTCAGATTTCTTTCATGTGAAAGAGAAATCAGCTGCTACCCTGCAGAAGCCACTATTACTTTAGTAAATCACAAGAAAATCTCATTCTAATTGATGCAGGTGCAAGGAACTGAATACCTGAAAGCAAGGAAGACATCTTGGTTAACTCCTTCAAGAAGGAATCTGAAGGGAAGGGCTGATCCATGCTTGCTTCCACAGCCTTGATCTTTGTGATTCACGTATCCAGCTCTTCTTGTGCACAAGATGGCTGCAGAAGCTATAAGCACAACGACATGTTTGCCGTGATGGCCTCCTATAGCAGTATCCAGTTGGGAGGTTGAGGGTGTGTTGAAAAAGTGAATGGAGCTGAGGCTGAGCGTAGTTCGTGATTTGACAGCCTCTCGTGACTTCCACATTTCCCCTGCTGCTTCTCACCCAGGATTCAAGTGTCTGTTGGCCTCTCTCCAGAGCAGGAGCTCCGTGAGACCAGCATCTGGTACTAGGAGACACCAGGGTGAGTGGTTAGGAATTCAGCTCCTGGAGCCTCTCACCTGAGTTCCCATCCCTGATCTGTCTCTCTGGCTTGACTGAATCGACATCTTTGTGCTCATTATTGACAAGGAAATAATACTTCATACCTGCCTGAGAGGTTGAGTGTTAAATGAATTCAAGGATGTGAAGTACTTCAAAACTCCAATTCTCAGACTAGGGCAGCTCATAAGAATCACAAGGACAGTTTCAAATCTTCATGGCATCTGGGCCCTATCTCCAGAGACTGGGCTCTAACTGGTCTGGGGTGTGGCTGTGGTACTGGGATTTTTAAAACCTCTCTAGTCCCTTCTGATATGTATATAAGAACCTGGTGGCCCCAGTTCCTAGACTGAAGTCCAGTACATAACAAATCCTCAATAACTGTTTGTTGAATGAATAAATGAATGAAAATTTTGGGGCAAGAAGAGGTGGTGGAGGTCACTTGGCCCAGCCCTCTGGTACTGGGACTGCTCTTTTGCCCATTCAGTGCAGCCTCGGTTGCCTACATCTGGGGGGCTCCAGGCCTGTGCCCCCCTTCTACAGGACTCTGTGCCCAAGGCTCTGTGCCACCTGCGTGGCCTCCTCTGTTGTCCTCAGGCGGGATGAAAAAAAACACCATAAGAGGAAAGACTTGCAGAACTCACACAGCAGCTTTGTGACTGGTCTGCCCAGCCCTCCCATTTCTCATCTGGCCACCAGCTTTCCTCCCAGCTGCATTGCTTCTGGGGAAGTGGCATGGACCTTAAAGGGGCCGCTGCCCTTTTTTTGGGTGCCATCCTGGTTGGGTGGTATGGATTTCTGCTGTAAACATGGCCCATCTGGGAAAAGCCCAGGTGCCACGTTTTGAACAGCTCTGAAACTTAAAGCTCAGAAGGCTTTGAAATGCAAATATTTTGAAGGAAACATAAGGTAAACATGAGTGCTTATTTCCCCCTGATGAAAACAATATGCTGTTTGCTCTGAAATGTAAATAGGGTCTAGATCGCTTTTAAAGAAAGCCATGTCTCATATTTTTAGGTCTGGGGTAATATCATTCCTAAAAATACGTGCATCCGGCAGCCTTCCCACCCCGCCTGAACCCACACTCCCTCTTTCGTTCTGGATGCCCCTCATTCCAGGCATTGCTATCTTCTCCCATAACTATTAAAACCGCCACCCCTCCTCCCAATCTGGAATGCCACACTGCCCCTCCTCAACCCTTATTTAATTTTTCCAGTACTCCCTGAGTGCTTGGGAGTTCCTTTTGGATAGAATTGGGGGAAAAAAATCTGTAGCCAAAGGCATTTCACTGACTTGAAAGAGATTTTATGGTGCATTGAGTTCTAATCAACTTTAATAAGTATTTAATGCGGGAAGAAGACTTTGCCCCCAGCCTTGCGACTGGCCATGTGTGATCACAGCCCCCTGTTGGCCATGGGAGAAAGGACCGCTGCTGGGGCCCTGTGGCTTGGGTGGGCGCTGCATGACAGCTGCAGAGAAACGAATAATTAGCGATTTCAACCCCTGATAATGAGTAGCTCCATGATCCTTCTTGGAGCCATTAGGAGCATCTATCTTATTAATGATCCCTCCAGACAGCCGTGAGCCCCGGCACTGGGCTCTGGCATCTCATCTGCGTATTGAGGAGCAGAGAGGGAAGGTGGTCATTTCTCATGTCTCTTAGCAGTGGGACTGGGACTTTCAGGGTAGGCGGCACCCATGGGACTGATCCGGAAACCCCCGCCAGCATCTCTGTACCATTCACACTGAGCACCCAGCAAAGGAGAGTGGTAAACACACATCCCTTTTGTTTTGTGCCCCTTCTGTGCCATCTGTGCCAGGAATGCTCACTTGCCTTGTCTTCTCTTCCTTTCTCGCTATCATTTGCCAGTGAAGTTTTGTTATCACATTTGTGCAGAAGCCCACTTAGAGGTTCAGGGCTATATCCAAGTTCATACAGTGAGAAAGGGCCAGCCCCAGACTGGACTGCCTGGGTCTTCCTTCTGCCCCATATTGCCCTATGAATGCATATAACAGTCCATCTGGGCAGGGTTTTCTCAAAGGCAATGCCAAACCAGGAGTTACAGGTTGACTGTCCATCAGCCACCTTTGGCTTAACGGGTATGCAGCAGGTTGACTCACATATGTCTAAATAATTGGGAACTATTCATCCACATAAAATTCGAGTTTTTTTTTTTTTAAAGATTTATTTGTGCATACAGAATTGGGGTACAGGTCAGAGGTGCAGGGGCGGCAAGAGGATTCACCAGACACAAGGTGGGGAGCAGAACAGGCAGATCGACGCAGCACACTGCTTAGGGGAGCAGTGGGCGGGTCAGGAGAGGTCTGCTGTGCCACGTGGATTACCCCCGGGGAAGGCGGGGATCGAATGCTTGTGGAAGTGGCTTTAGCTTCACAGGCTGTGCTTTAACCCACAGTGCCACCAGGGAGGGCCCACAATTCGAAGTTTACTGAAAAAAATGGAAAAGTTGAACACCAAATTCCTTGTCCCATATGGCTAGATCTCAGGGGTACCTGTTCTTGTTAGATAACTTGTCACAGTCCTCGCTACTCCCTATTGCCAGGCTTGCTTTATGTGCTCACTTATGGTTTCTGTCTGTCCTCTGAAGTATTTGAGTTTGATTGAGTCAATTAGACCTATGATTTTCAGAGTTTGTTTTCTCAGCAGATGCCTTTTGTCACACTAACAGAGTATCATTGATACCTAGGTGCCTCCTCATTTGGATTCCATCTTCCACCTTAGTCTCCTTTGTGGTTTGTAGCAGCCCTAGATCCTAACACACATAGTTTTCAATTGATTTTTATGACAGCAAAATAAATGGAAACACCCTAAGGATTCCTAGAACTCAACAGAGGGTGCGCTGCTTGCACCCAGCATTTTGGAGGTCAACACTAACAGAGTTTGAGAAACCTGGATCATCAGAGAATTCTAGAGAGGACATCTGACCTGCCCATGTTCACAAAAGATAAATATCTGAGTCAGTATTTAAATCTTTAATTTGGATCCTCTTGCTACTCCACTCCTGAATTTTTTCTAGAAGAATTTCAAGTGTGAAGCTACTGATGTGTGCTCAGTCCTCAGCCCTGGCTCATATCAGACTCCATCTCTCCCTCTCCCCGCGTCTCCCCAGTCTGGGGAGAATGGGGACATCCTGCCAGATGTCCTTAGAGGACCCCACTTCACTGACATGAGTACTTCACCCACGCTGGGTCTACCGGAGTCCCTGTCTTTTCTTTT
>NW_004567112.1:32851915-32876457 GCF_000260355.1 Condylura cristata | reverse complement strand
CCCCCCCCACCTTTCTTTAGTTTGATCGTGCAGTCTTCTTTTGGATTCTGTGAGTGAGTTAATTCCCCTCTTGGCCTCAGCTAGTTTGAGCGGGATTTCTGTCACTGGCAACAAGAGTCCTGACTGACACACGGCTCGGGAGGGAACATTTGCCATTCAGACGGGCATGAAATATTTACAGGGCTCATCCCATACTCGTGGCATTCTCACAGCTGCAGGGGCACGGGTCAGGGAGGCTCTGTTCAGAGATTTGGGGTGCAGACAGGACCCATCTGGAGAGGCCTGATTTGTATGAGTTTGTCATCGACTCTCAGGGACGTGAAGGGGCCCCTGTGTGCCCTAGCCTGTTCTGCATCTGGGGCTGTGCACGTAACCCTGAAAGTTGATTTTTATTCTGACACTCTGTCTTTACCATGAAGGATGAATATGAATAGGCCCAGACCTCAGGAAAGGATGGCCTGACCCCTTGAGCCAGAGAAAGGTCAATAGACTCTGTGTTCATGGAGTAATCCCACATGCCAACTACAGCGCCTGGCACACAGGAGGCACTTCATCCTATGAGCTGAATAAATCAATCTTGAATATTCAACTCTTCTGAGCTCACCCCTTGTTCAGAGCTGTTTGGAGATACAACCTCTCAGAGGTACCCTAGCAATTCTGGCTTAGCATTCTGCTCTCTTCCCAAAGCTCTCTCAGTCACACCTCCCTCCTCTACCTGCAGAACACACTGCGGGGGGTTGGCGGGGGGGGGGGCTCAGAAAAGGGGGTCAAAGCCCAAGGGTCCTGCCCATCATGCAATCAAGCTCCTGCTGACTTGGCTTCCATCCCTTCCCTCAGTCTCTGTTGCCAGCAGGTCCCCAGCCACGGATTCCCCTCACCCCCGTCTGCATACATGTATATGCAAAACCGATACTGTCTTGGCTCTCACTGTCTTCCAGGCACTCAGCAAATGTTTGCTGAACGAATGTGGAATGAATGAGATTAAACGGATACAGTTCTCTTGCACTAGTCTCAGTGAGATGATTTGCTTTTAAAGAGCTCAGCAGCTTATAGGGGAGATGACACCTGAGGGACTGGAATGAAGAATGTGGCAAAGTGCTGGAATAGATGGAGGTTCTGGGAGCTGTGGACACAGCAGGAGAGATCCGCTCAGAGGTGGGAAAAGCCTGCCTGGGAGGAGTGACATTTGTACTGGGTGTCTCTGGTCAAGAAGCAGGTGTAGCTGTCAGGCTGCTTTCAGAATTCCAAGTGACAGAAAAAAAAACTATTCTCTCAAGCAGATAGTTGAGGCTTCAGGGCTGGTTGATTCAGCAGCTCTATGGTGTCATTTGGGACTCGGATGCGTTCTGTCTCTGCACTGTCATCTACTGGGTTATTTTCACTCTATTGTCAAAAGATGGGTGTAGCCACACAGGGGGCTTGTGGGAGGGGGGAGAGAGAAGTGGCCCTCCCAACAGGGAATACAGTAGGACAGGGGCAGCCTCAGAGAAGAGCGTGGCCTGGACCAGTGAGCCACCATGGCAGCCCCTGAGCTGACCAGCTTTGGCTACTAGAGCCTGACATCAACCTCCCTCGACATCAACCTCCCTCGAGCTACTAGGCTTTGTGGGAAAGGGTGCTGGCGCCAGGGTCACACTGAGCTAGGCAGAGGGGTGGGTAGGCCATGAAAGGCCCCACCTGGGAGGTGGGCACAAGGTGTAGAGGGTGTTCCTGGCGGAGTGAAAAGCCCACACCGAGGTGTGATGTTGGACAAAGCATTGCGTGTGGAGGGGTGGCAGGAGTCAGGGGGTGAGGACAGCTGGAGAAGGGACTGAGAGGCAGCTGCCTGATGGCGGGGTCTTGAATGCCAAGCTGGGAACGGGCTCTCCCCAGGAGGTGGCTTTCTGTTACAGGAGAAGGGGAAGTGGGAAGCGTGCTGGGCAGGCCCACCCCTCGGTTTCCTCCATGATGCTATTCCTGGAGTCGCCATCTGTGCTCGATTGGCTTCTGTCAGCTTGGCCAAGGAGGGGAACCTGCGTTTCCCAGAATCCCCTTTCTGTGGGGTTCTGCTGGTGAAACTGTGTGAGGTCTGGAAGTGGAAGTAAAGAAGTCATGATTCCCAGGAGTAGTGGCGTGAGAAGGACAGACAGATGCAGAAGTGCCCGCTGGGCTCCGGTGCCAGGTTACCTCTGCACTCTGGCCTCGCCAGCTGGACTGGCAGCCCCAACCTACCATGAGCAGGTAGATCTCCCAGAGGCGGCAGCCTCCACAGTACAATTTCCAGCCCTCTCCTCAATGGCCAGATGTGTTGGGGTGTCCTGCCCACATACCCACCTGTGTCAGTGCTTTGCATGACTGGCTCCTTCCTGGGGTGCTTTTTCAGACCTCTACTGCAGCCCCACCCACATCTGGTTAAGCTCCTCTGTGAAGAGGGGCCAAGAATGGGCCTTGTTGCAGAAGGTTGGCTGATCTCCCGAGTTAACCGGGTGGTATGGCTGGGACCCCGCCCGGCACATAGTGGGAACCATGCAAGTGTGAGTGGTGGTGGCAAGTACCCCCTTCCCCCCTCCAGGCACTAGCCAGGTGTCTGCACAGGTGTTAACTCATTTCATCCCCTCACCAATCTTCTGAGAGCGGTACTGCAATTAACCCCATTTACAGAGCCACAGAGAGGCTATTAGGTTGGAACATATGAAATTGCTAGTTTTGTAGGTCAAACATAGTTCTGTATCAGTGAGAGCATGTGGCTCGCAGCTAGTACAAACTGCAGGTCTCAAAGCCTGGCAATTTGCCCGCGTATTTACTGAGCCTACACATGTAGTGAGCACCTACTGGGTGCCAGAGAGACTGTGTTCCCTGTTCAGCACTTAAAGATACGCAGGGCTGCTTATGTTGCAAATGCCTTGTGCACATGATGGAGGGAACAGGGCTATTTTAAACACCTTCCCCATCACCTTAACTTGCAGCATAGATACCCCGTTCTCCATGAAGCCTTCCTTGATCTCCTCAGCAGTGGCATCAACCTGTCTTCAGGGCACAGAGATAGGAAATACTCTGCTCAGTGGATTACAACGAGAATTTTCATGTGGCCAGAATGTTGGATGCTCTTGTGGGAGAAGCTGGAAAGGAACATGGGGAAAGGAGTGAGGCTGGAGAGAAATGGGCCCGTGGTGAATTTGACTCCACTGTTGCCATGAGAACCGGGCTCTCGGGCCAGCTCTGCTTACCCCTGTGATGTCCCTGCATTCCTCTCTGCTTGCTCAGGGACTGCTGGGAGGTGCTCCCTGGTGAGCGGGCATCATCTGAGTCACTGATGGTAGGAGAGTTTCAAATCGGCTCTGTATTTTGGCAACAACTTCCCTGCTAATCCTGAGGGCCCCCCCAGAGTGACTGAGGCCACTGGTGTTTGCTCTGGGAGTCTCACCTCCTAGTCTCTGCACTGCATCCTCTGGACCTGACCTGTCTTCCTGAACCAAGGCCCAAAGCTTTGATTCAGCCAGCGCTGTCTCAGCCCAGGCCTGAGGCTCCCTTATGTGGCAAGATGCCCTCACTGCTGTTGGCACGTTCCACCATCTGGTGTGTGTGTCGAGCATTCCTATCTCAGGGACAGCTCTGTCTTGTCGGGGTGGGGATCACACAGCATGAATCTGAGCAGAGCTAATTGGGGAACCGGGAATAGCCAGGATGTCCCCCCGCCTCCCCGTTTTTATGTGTTTAAGAGTTTGGACTCCTGGGTTAAGTTTCCTGGTCAGAGTCCTGCTCTGCTCCTCTCTGGCCATTTTCCCCCAATGTCAAGTGGCCTCACCCACAGCACCTGCGCAGGAGGTTCTCAGTGTAGTGCCAACCAGAAAGTTGGGGAGCATTGTATATGTTAATGGGTGAGATGAAAGTGAACCGATGAAATGGATGTACAAATTTCACTCATTTGTCAAAGGTGTGTGCGACCTCTTTGCTGAAACTGATGATCATTTTTGAATATAGAAAAAAAATTTCCTCTTTTTTTGAGTGCTATTCAGAAAGTAACAGCTGCAGACTCAGGCACACCTTTAAGTTTCATTTGCATGATTAATATTTTCTCCATCACTTTCTTAAGTCTAGGAAATCAACATGAAAAATAAGTCAAGCCCTGATTTGTAGCCCTTGCTGTGTGAGTTCCTTGTGATGTTATTGCGAGCAGGGTTGGGAAGACAGTGGAGGCCACCATCATGTAACTATTCCCGCTACACAAGTACAGCAGACGTGGGTAAGTCAAGAGCTCTGACAACCATCAAATGTAGCAAGGCAATTGGGAAGTGATGAGTTTTGAGTATTTATTGCTTTTGTGTTTAACATAATTTAATTGTGAGTTTACATAATTAAATTTTTTAATAATAGCCCTATTTAACACCCATCCTGTTAAATTCCTGAAAATTCAACAACTGGCTCTTTAAGCTGATATGAGCCAGCTCTAGTATGCCACCCTGGGTTATTGTGGGGAATAAATCATTTCATGCTTTGCAAATGCTCAGAAAACCCTGGCATACAGTAAGCACTCAGTAAATGTTCGCTAATCTTTTTGTTATTATTCTTGATTGGAACTTTGGTATCATGAGTGTGGACAGAGTTCAGATGGATTTTCTGCCTGAGGACAGGGGCCAGCTTTTGTCCAGTACTTTCTTCTCTCTGCATCTGACATAGGCCTGGAGGGGGCTACATACTGGACGATGCTTGCTGGGCTGGTATTTTTCCTACTTGTCCTGGATGGAGTGGTCATTTCACCTTGGCTGACTCCTGGTCATCCCTGGATTCTTCCTGGCCCCAGAAGCTGTGGTGACACTGTCAGGTGGGGCCATTGGGTTTCTTCAGGGTTAGTCTGGAAAATAGCTCAAGAAAATGTGCGCGCAGTAAGCCCAGGTTCTCATGGACAGAGCTGAGACAGAAGGCATATGCTCTCCTAGGGTGTCCTGCCTGCTTGCTGCCCCTTCAAGAGACCTGGGGTGTCTGCAAGGTTAGCTGAAGCCCAACAGCATTGGGATTGGAATAGTTGCAGAAAATGTGGCTCAGTTTCCATCTCCTGGCTGAAGCCAGTGGAACTGCCAGCTCTATGCAGGGAAACCACAAACCATGGGATTTAATTCCTGCCCAAAGCATGCTGGGGTGGGGAGGGGCAGGCAAAGACAGAGGAGCAGAGAGGTTTGTGTGTGAATGCTGCTTCATTTACCCACAAGCATTCACTGAGCATGGACCACATGGGCGATATACAGACAGAAATCCACAGCCCTTGCTCTTAGAGAGCTCATGTTACAATAAGAAGGAACAGAGCATGTGATGGAACATCACTGGGTGTTGTCCTGAGCACCTCAGCCAGTCCACCTGCACAGGTGAGGGTTGTTGGTTGTGACACAGTGTGGGGAAAGGCTCGGTGGAGGAGCAGTGGTTGGTATGCAGGTTGCATGGGAGCAGGTTGCAGGAACTGTGGTATGGAGAGACAAGTTGTGTGGAGGGGTTAGTTGGTAGCTAATATGCGGGGTTGAATGGGCATGGAAAGAGCTTCGAGGAGGTGTGGGGCAGCAATACCAACAGGGAAGGGTCTGCCTCATAAGCAGAGTCAGAAATGAACAAATCAGAAGTTAGAAGACAGTGATGAGTAAGTATGGACTAGACAAGGACTTGGGTACAGGTGACTTGTTTTCAGGGTGATCGGAAAGAGAAAGAGAGAAAGGAGGGTAGGCCAATGACTGATAAGAGTGTGCAACTGAGCAGGTGACCACTCTGAGCAGCTGGGCTCAAGCCCATTGGTACCCCATTAGGAATGTGAAGAACATACCTTGGAATTCTCCGTACCGGCCCTCCTTGGTGGTGGAGTGGGTTAAGACACAGTATTGCAAGCTAGCCACAGCTGCTTCAGTGCAAGTTCGATCCCTGACTGCCTCTGCACCTCTGACTTGTACCCTAGTTCTATATGCATAAATAAATAATAAATCTAAAAAAAAAAAATTCTCCCTGCCAAGGATGGTGTTTCATTACCAGGTCCCATCTTCCGCTGGTTGATGGTTGCCCCTTGGGGCATTTACTCCTCCAAGTTTGGATGCAGGCCTGCAATTGAGCCATGGAATCTGGCTTCAGAGAATACCCTAAAACAGAATGATGGTGAGTCACCTCAGTACACTTGAGGTGAAATGCCAGCAGCAGGTGCAAAATCAAAATCAGGAGATCCAAGTTGATGTGACACGTAGTACAGAAAGTATCTGCCAAAAGTCAAGGGAAGTTTTAAGGAGTGGGTCAGCAAGGCTGCTGGCTGTGGGAGGTCCTGGTTGGAAAGGTTCAAAGAGTGTCCATTCTATGTGCTTCAGGGCTCTCTGGGAGCATTTGGGTTGGACAGAGTCAGGTTGCACTGGGGTGACGAATTGAAGGATAGTGAAGAAACAAAGTGAACACATTCATCCATCGATGGGTGAATGCTGGAGTTAGACAGACCTGGTGTGGGATCCTGGCTGCAGTGGTGGATCTGGGGCAAACACTCAACTTCTTGAAGCCTGTATTCTCATCTGTGCAATGGAAATAATAGTATTTCTCTCCCAAGGTGGTTGTAGCTTTGATGAGAAAATTGTAGAGGAAGGACCCAACACATATCAGTTGGGGCAGACCTCAGCACTGTCTGAGACACAGCATGGCAGTAAGAGCATGGACATGGTACAATTCAATGACATAATATTTTCACAGTCGAGCAACCATCTCCACAATCGATTTTACAACATTTTCATCTTCCCAAATAAAATTCTGAGTCCTTTAGAGAATGTGTCCTATTCTTCCTATGTCTCCCTGCCTTCAGCAACCACTCATCTGTATTCTGTCTATATAGAGTTTCCTCTTCTGGACACTTCATAGGAATTGAATTATAAAATATGTGGCCTTTAATGACTGACTTTCACATAGTGTGATGTTTTTAAGGTGGTCATGTGGTCTTGTGCATTGCTACTTTCTTTCTTTTTATGGCTATATAATATTTCACTGTGGGCAAAGAGGTCATTTTGTTTATGCATTCACTCCTCCTTGGTGGACTGTTGAGTTGTTTACAAATTTTGTCTGTTATGAAAATGTTTTCATGGACACTTGTGTGCAATTTTTTGTGTGCACATGTTTTTGTTTCTCTGGATGGTGTACTAGGGATGGAATTGCTGGGTCTCATGGTGATTCTTTGATTGAGGAATTGTCATACTCTTTTCCAAAGTAGTTATTTGGAAATGCTGTTTTCCATCCTTTCCTAATTAAAAATTAGGGTTCTAACTTATCCAACTTTTAGATTCTGGTCACCCTGGTGGGTTTAAATAGGTATTTTGTTGTGGCTTTTGGTTAGTATTTTCCTAATGGCTAATGATATTGAGCATCTTTTCATGTGCTTGTTGACATTTTGTCTCTTGTATGGATGAATATCTATTTAGATCTTTGCCCATTTTTAAATTGGTTGTCACTTATTACTGAATTATAAAATATCTTTGTTTATTCTAGGTATGAACCCCTTATTAAATATATGATTTGCAAATACTGCCTCCTGTTTTTTGAGTTGCCCTTTCATTTTCTTGATAGTGTTGTTTGAGGCAAAATTAAAAAGAAAATTTTGATTTAAGTCTAATATTTTCTGTTGTTTATGAATTGGGGGAGATTATATCTAAGAAACCATTGTCCAGTACAAGGTCATGAAAATTATCTCTGTGTTTTCTTCTAAGTAATAGTTTCACTTTTGGGTTTTTGGTTCATGTTTAGTTAATTTATTTATGGGGTAAAGTAGGATCCAATTTCATTTTTGTGCATGTTGTCCCACCATTATATTGAAAATAATATTCTTTCATTATTCAATTCTGTTGGCACTCTGTTGAAAATGAATTCACTGTAAATGTGAGGGTTTATTTCTGGATTCTAAAATTATTCCATTAATTTATGTGTTAATCCTTTTAATAGGTTTGATTACTATAATTTCAAAGTAAATTTTGAAATTGGGAGGCAGGAATCCTCCAACTTTGTGCCTTTTAAAAACTGTTTTGGCTATCCTGGGTCCCTTGCAGTTCCACATGAAATCTAGGATCAGCTTGTCCATTTCTGCAGAGACCAATTAAGATTTTGATCCTAACTGGAATTGCATTGAAGCTGCAGACCAATTTGAGGGAATGTTTCCATCTTAACAGTATTAAATCTTCTGACCCACAAAAGGTGATGTCTTTCCACTTACTTTGAGCTTTAATTTCCTTTGACAATATTTTGTATTTTTCAGAGTACAAATATTACACTCCACTTGTTAAATGTTTCCCTAACTACTTTTTTGGATGCTATTATAAATGCAACTATTTTCTGAGCTTCATTTTCAGATCGTTAATTACACAATATTTCCTTTGTGGGATATCATATGTGATTAGGTCATCAGAATGGTGTTGACAACATTGATTTTGAATGATTCAAATTGTTTATATAGACAAGGACTCCCCCAAAGCTCTGCCTTGTATACACTAGGGACATTCTAGCTCCTTCTATTTCTGAGATGTTTTACTGCAACAGTTAATTTATCTATTCACTTATTGATTTATTAGTTGAGGGCCCCCATGGGTGAGATACTGTTTTAAGAGTGAAGGGTATAGCAATGAACACAGCAAAGTTTCTGCCCTTATGGAATTTGCATTCTCACGGGGGAAGAGAGACAATAACTAACAAGCTAACTAAATACTTAATATAATTTCAGGCAACCACAAGTGCTTTGAATAAATTAGCTTTAGGCTAGAGAGTTGAAGAGCACAATGGCAGAGTTAATGGGGTGGTGGGGAAAGCCTCTTCAAAGAGGTAACTTGGGGACATATTGAAGTGCTGGGTGAATGAGCAGAGAAACAGAGGACAGCAGCCCTTGGTGGGAATGTGCTCCAAGGTTTGGGGAAACTTCAGGGAGGTCGGTGTGGACAAGAAGAAGGGAGCTGAGAGTGGTGGAGAAGTTGAAGGGTCAGGAAGAGGCTGGTCATGGGATTGTGGGCCTTAGGAAGAACTCCTGAGTGTTATGCAAAGTCCTAGCAGGCTTTGAGAACAGGAATAAAAAGGTTATGGGGAGCTGGAGGAGTCAAGAAGGCACCCTGAAACGCAAGGTGCTGAGTAGATTCCTGCAGGGAGAAATCTTCCTAAACAGAAGCTCCAGGGAAAGGCAAGTCAGGTGGGAGCAACAGCAGGAAAAAATGTGGTAAGGCTCCCCCTATCTAGGGTTAGTGGGTGTATTGTGGAGCACACTATTCAGAAGTCAGCATGAGTTTTAGTCCAGAGTGGAAATCAAAGCTTGGAATTCTAGTTTTGGCTCTGGTTGTGTGATCTTGATGCAACATTGTCATCCATACATTGGGCAAGAATGGCTCCAAGTACATCAGGTCTGTGTTGCATACCATGGGGATTATCTGATGCACTGAGCTCTGCACTGGAACCTTGATGGAAGAGAGGTACCCAGTCTGTTAACTAACCTGGTCTCTGTCTTCCCTGAGCTGAGATACTCCGCCCAGAGCTTTGGCGTGGATGAAGTAGAATGTTGCTGTGATGTATCACTCCTTTTCATCACTGCCTAGCTAATGGCATTACCTGTACATTGACTGGTTTGTAGGTGGCCCAGCTTGTCAGAGGCTAATTGGCTGGAATTAAGTGTGATTGAGTTGACAGTTGTGGGTGAAAGCAAGATGGACAGGGGTTAAAGTTAGCTATGCCAGAAGGTTTCCGACCCTGATTGGTCCACCTCTATTAATCTCCAGGGAGGTAGGAGAAGATCCAGAGAGGGCATGACTCCTGCCTTTGGTCACACAGTATATTGGAAGAATAATAGGAACAAGATTCCTGGCTCTTACATCCACTTTATTTCCATTATACCTCACTACATCTAGTGAGCTGGTACTGGTGAGGGCCAGCAGAAAGAAAGAACAGAGGAATTTAAGGCCTGATGGATACCTGGTGGTATCTTAAAAAAAAAGAAAAAAATCAGATTTGGAGACATGCATTTTTGCAAGAGGTTCTGGAACTCCCTCTTGCATTTTTGAATATTTATCTTCATGATAGCTATAAACCTCAGCCTATTTTCTCCCTAGATCCTTTTTGTTTGTGGATAAGGAATTTGTTTAGAAGTCTATGAGAGTGGGTTATGCAGTAAATTCCCCCCAGGATTTTAAGAATAACCATGGGTTTCTAACTAACCCCTCACAAAGCTGGGTGACACATTTGAGGGTCTGGTTGCTAGTCTAGGAGTCTGGTCCTCTCTTCATTGCTTCTCCACTCTGATGACCTCCGAATGGAAGGAACAACATACTAGCATTTGCTGTCACCAACACCAAGCCCTACTTGGGTGTCTGCCCTGCAATGCAGGGACCTTTCTCTGCAATGCATCCTTCACCATTTCCCCAAAGCCCAGACCCCTGTGAAGTCTTCAGCCAGGATTCTGTAGTATGGTGCTAGAGGTTTATGAGAATGCAACAGTCTATGTCAAAGTCCCAAATTGAGATATGAGAAAGAAAGGGGAAGAGAACACTGCTCTTGGAGGCAAAAAATCTGGGTTTGAAATCTTCACCTCACCACATATTCACTGAGCCTCGTTCCTTAACCTCCCTAGTTCTCCTACCTGCTGTGTGGGGCCGACTACACCTCTTGCTGGTTAGAAGAACTGGGTGGCAGGGGCAAAGGGCTGAGAGGTGTACAAAATCTCTGGGCCCAGAGCAGAGGGTCAAGGTGCCAGTATCTGATGCCCCAGGCTTCCTTCTGGCCCTCCTTGCAGAAGGACCCCAGGACAGTGAGCCAGAGAGAGCTGAGCTTTTGCTGCAGCTGTGACGGCAGGACAGTAGGATTATTGAGATGACGAGTCCTGCTCCCAGGCCCCGTGCCAGTGAGGGCTCGTCTCTGTACCCAGGACAGGCACTGCTTCTGAAGAGGAACTTGTCCCCAGTGAGCGTCTGTTTTGCTTCTGTCAGCACCAGCTCCTCGGGAAATTCCCAGCAGACCCAGAGTGAGTCTTCCCAGCGCAGCTGCACGTAGCCTCGCAGCAGGGGAATCTCCTTCTGCATCTTAAAATGGACTGCATTAAAGTGTGCAGTAAGTGCTCTCAACAGGGGACAGGCAGGGATGGGGTGTCTGGGGGCAGCGGAGGGGTGTGCTGGGGCACGCTGCGGAGGAGCTACAGCCTGATTCTGGGGCCCCTGGGGACTCTGGCAGGCGTGCAAAATGAGTCTACTTCTGTCTGAACGGGGCTCTGAGGAGGCTTTCTGTACCTGGTGGTCTGGGGTGCTAGTGGGTGTGGTCTGGGGTGAGCAGAGCACAGCCAAGGTCATGCTGCTCTCAGAGAGGTAGGCTAGCCAGCCCTGTGATGGAGATTTGGCATGAGCTCGCAGTTCCTTTCCTTTCATTCATTCTGGGACTCATGTAAAATTATTGAGCAGACTCAGGCCTCCTTCCCTAATCCATGTGGGCTGTACCCCACTAACTCTGTCCACCCCGGCCTACTGCCCTGAGCAGTGTTTTGTGGCTCTGAGTCCTGTCTCCCGTCACCCACTGCATCCTCTGAGCGTGTCTGAGTAGACTCTCCACATGTAGTTTTTGAACAAATGAACGAGCAGGGGTGGCATGAAGAAGTAGGTGTCCTCACTTCATCTGTGGGACCCATGAAGCAGATGGAAGACATGAGAAGTCGGCTGGGATACAGCTACTGACTTGCCAGTGGAGGTGACTGCTGGAAGCATCACAAGGAAGGCCCAGCTCCATCTACTCCTGGCACACTGTTTCCTCCTTGTCCCGAAGCACCAGTTTCTTTGTGTGGAAATGATAGGTTGTGAGCCTGAAGTGTGACCTCCCAGCGATGCCCATCACACCTCCACACCTCCTGTACTGTGACCTTGCCCATTCCCCACCCTCGAATCTGGGCTGGGCTGGGTCTGCATGACCAATAGAATATGGCAGCAGTAATGTTCCTTAACTTCTAAGATTAGGCCAGAAGAAGCCTTGCTGCTTTGGCCTGGGTCCCTTGGAATTCTCCTCTGGGACACGCCCTCTGGGAAGGCAGCTAGTCTGCTAAGTGGCTAAAGCACATGGAGATGTGCTGCTGGACAGTCACATTTGAGCTCCCAAGTGATGGTCCAGCTACATGAGCCAACTAGGATGGCCAGAGCCATCAAACCTGCAGGAGACTGGAGCCTCAATGCCTGGGGGCCTTGGTGCGGCAACTGCCCAGTGGAGCCCAGTCAATCCACAGAAATGGGGGAGGATGATCAATGCTTATTTTAATGACAAAGCTCTGGGTTGGCAATGGAAGGAAGCCATGACCGTGGAGCACCTGTCTGCGGGGTGATTCTGGAGCACTTCCAGCTGTGATTTCTCAGTTTTTGGAGGTAAGGACTGGCATTTCATCTCCAAGGCCCCACTGGGCTCTGAGATGTTTTCTCCCACGTGATTCTGCTCTGGAGCAGAGGTAGAGGAGTGTTTAGATGTGGCTCGTGGCCCAGTTACCTTAGATATTGGAAAGAAAGACCCAAGTGTGCAGACGTCATGCTTCTCCACCTCCCGTCCTGGCCCATCTGCCCAGGTCAGAGAACGGACTTCTCCCGGACAGTGGTCTAGATGCTTCATGCCAGGAGGGAAGGGGAGAAAGGATGACAGAGCACCCATTCTGGGCCTTTGTTCTTCACAACAATCTGATGAATGTGAAAGTGCAATCCTCATTGTACAGGGGAAAAAGCGGGGCAGACATGTCCAGGGATGTGTTTGCACAACAAGTGGGGTCAGGCCGAGCTGCAAAAGCCCAGGCCTTGTTTCTAACTGACCACATTGGAATGGTCTCAAAGATGCCGAGAAGGCTCCAGGTCCTTCCTTCAGCCCCAGTCTGCTGGCCAGTGCTGAAAATCCCCTCATTATTGCTTTGATGCTTTGGTTTAAATCTGGGACCCTGCCAGGGCTAACCCTCTGGAAGGATGGTGCATTAGACGTTATCAACTGCTTACCCAAGCCAGGAGAGGCTCAGGGTCTCCTCTAGGAGCCTGTCTCAGTGCAGGGCAGGGGGTGGCCTGCCTGGGTATACAGAAGAAGATGGGATCGGAAGAGGTTACAGCCCAGCCCATTTCCATTCTTTTCTGGTGGAACAGATGGTGGGGCTGGACCACAGAAGCTGGCACCTCAGAGACTGGCGCAGGAAGCCCGATTCCTGCCCGAGGCTGAGCTTTCCCAGTCCAGCAGCACCTCTAGATAGTGTGTGCCTCTCCAGTGGATGGAATCCTCCTTGGTGTGGATGGGGGCACATTCCTTCTCCTCATTCTCCTCATCCCCCATGTCTGACCAGTTTCCCTCCTGAGCTCAGGGGAGGAGCCATTTCGTTCTGGGCTTCAAACTCAAAGTGGCTTTAAGCAACTGCTGTGAGGTCCGAGCAGATAGCTGGGTGGCCAGGGAGGGTGTCTCTTCCTAGCAAGCAGTGGTGGACATTCCAGGCACTAAGAGCTAGCTTCTCCCCTGATGGCTGGTCAGCTTGAGTGTGTCTCTGTGCTTTGCTCAGTGCTAATATTCCTCCTTGAGACTGTTGAAGTCCTGGGAGGCAGAGGCGACTCCACATGTCCTGATGGGTAGTGAGTGTCTGGCCACCTAGACTGAGCAGAAGACCTGACCACCCATAAAGGCTCTGCAGAGAGGGCTCCCACAGATGGATGAGGGACCAGGCAATCTCTGGGTTCTCTTACGATGCTTGGGTCGCATGCTCTGAGAAGCAGCACACCTGGCCTGACTCAGCAGAGCTTTAACCATCTGGGTTACCATGAAGGGAAGAAAATACCCCACACCCCTAGGTCCTCTTTCCTCTGTTCCTTTGGTTATCTAACTTCCCTTGGGCAAGGAGGGCTTGCAGCCTTCCCCCCTCCCTTTCCTCTTTCGTTCCATCAGTCCAGCAAATATATATTGAGCACCTACGATGCTCAATTTTAGGGTAATGTCTTAAATCTTGGGAGGGTTGAGGGATGAACAGTGGGGAGCCCCTGTAGTGTAGAAGAGAAGTGGTAGAGGGATTTGGGAGCTCTGAGGCAGAACCAGAAGTCTGGTTGGGGAATTAGAGCTGTGTACAGGTCAGCAATAATGGGGTGAGCAGCATGTCTGCAGTGGGACCAGAAAAATTAGAGGGGTTCAAAAGTCAGTTAGTAGGAAACTTAGCTCAGCTTGTTGGGGTTGACTGGCAGGTGGTATGAAGGTGGATCCTAGGTTGCCGGCTTGAGCACCAGTCAGGCAGGGCTGGGTTCCTTGGCTGGCAAAGCTGCCTCCATTTTTGACTGGGACTTCTATACCAGTGTTTCATCTCAAGCAGCATAGGAACTAATTTCAGTTGCTCCATTGCAGCAGGAAGCTCACAGGCCAGTGCCCTCTCTCCAAAGCCTGCCTCCATCCCTTGGCTATTTCCAGCAGCTTCCAGAAGCCTGTTTCTTCCTTGCAAAGCCTCCCAGGTAGCTGCCTCCCTTCTAGAGGCTGTCTCCTTATCACTGCAGTACAGTAATGATTGACATGCCCAGCAGCCAATAAGCTGCCTAGCTCAGCCCACGGGCTGAGGTTCTCCAGGTTCCTACCCAACCCTCTGCTGCTACCCTCCCCCAAGATGTCTTAAGGTATCAAAATACCAAAACAAAAGATAAACACAAACTAATCAGAGGCAACAGGCCTGATTTCTACTTAGGCAGGAAAGGGAGGGGCATTTCACCTCCTGGGTCCAGCTGGCACTTCTTGAGGCAATCTCACCACCCTGGACCCACCCTCCCTGGCTGCTGGATGCCTCAGGGAGCTGGGAGGCAGAGGCTCAGGCTTCAAGGCCAGGGCCAGCAGCCTGTAAATACTCCCAGCCCATTTATGTGGTTGCCAGATGGACTTGAGCCTCATGGAGCAGGGGCGGGGCTTTGAGACCTGGCGGATTTGGTCTTCAGAAGCTTCATAACACTTGTTGCAAGGGGCAGGAGCTCTTCACAGCAGCTTTACAATGAGCTCCATGGACATGGTTGGGTCTTCCTTTTCGTGAGCATGAGGCTGGTATACCTCTGGGTCCCCCATGCCTGCTTGCTTGAAGCTGGTTCACGGTGGGTCCATTCCTCCCACCTAAGGCAAAGGAATCCCAGTCTCAGGCCATATTCATCCTCCAAGCTTGGGCCTCAGTGCTCAGTTTGTAAACTAAGGAAACAGGATGATCATGTTTATCTTCCGGCCTCCTGGGGTAGCTATGAGGTGGCCTTGGCTTAAGACAGTGTTTTAAACATTAAACTCCATCCCACAAGATGTTTGCTAAAGTCACTGCTTTAAGACGTCAAATGGGGCTCACTCAGCCATCTCAAATGGGGTAATATTTATGCTAATAGCTCCCCTTCTGGAGGGTGTTTTATACATACTTTCATCATAACAATGACCTTCTGAGTATTATTGTATCCATTTACAGATGACAAAATGGATGTACAGGAAGGTGAGTGGCTGAGCTCATCATGGCCCACTGAGGAAGTGGGAAGTTCTGCCTTTGTTCTCGGGGCCTCGGGCCCAGCTGGCTGTGGCTGGGTGAATCCTGCCTCTGTTTGTAAACACCGGAGTAAGTGGTGGTAGCTCGTTCTGTTCTGTACCTGAGCTCCCACTGTCTCTGCCACAGCCGGTCTGCTGGCAGGTCGCACATATTCCTACATACCAGTTAAAGAGAGACCTAGAAGGAAATAAATTTACCTAGGGCTACGCAGCTCTCAGTAGTAGAATCGGGGTTGGAACTTGTTCTGAGTCCCTCTCAGATGCTCACTCTCTCTCATGTGGCCTCACACCTCATCAAGAGAACAGAATGAGGGGGCTGATGGCTAGAGAGAGAGGAGGCGCCGTGAAGCCTGTCTTGAGCCTGCCATTGACACTGAGCACTGGACCCCCATCCTCTGAGCCTCAACGTCCATGGGTGTCAAGGACAAAGGGAACGATCCGTGTGCAGCTCTCCTTGAGGCGGGAGATGCAGGTGGCACCAGGTTCTGCAGCAGGCCCGCGGCAGCTTCCCTCCCGCCGTGAAGCTCCTAGGTCTGGCCGCCTCAGTCAGCGGAAAAGCAGACTGGCCCTATCAGAAGACCCCTGTCTCCAGTTTCTGGGAATCGGGCTCTGCAATTTTCTTTCCCAGGAGCAGCTGCCAAGCAGATCCGCCTCAGTGCCTGGCGGGATTCCAAACATTCTGTGTCGAGCTAGCAGCAGCAGCAGCAGTGGGGAGAGCAATGTCAGGGGGGCTGGAAGAGACCCAGGGGCTCACCTCTGTCTGCTTCGCCCCAGCTGTAAAACAGGCACAGGCTTAGCACCCCCAAAGCACACAGAGGCCTGGCCCCAGGTCGAGTGGGCTGGGCCTGCAGTTCCTCTCTAACAAGGCCCAGCTGGCTGCTATCCAGACGCTTCTGTATGGAACCTTTAGCTTTTAGGAAGCACTGCTTCAGCCACTTTCTGCATTCAGGCTACATGGGGAGAGGAAATCCCTGAGCCAAAACCACCTACCTGCCCGGATCTCTAGAAGTGCAACCCCTGCGATGTGAAACCACATCCCTAGAGGTGTGGGCCGTGGTTCTGGGTGAAGCTGGAGACAGCAGAGGGGCAGCAAGCCTAAGAACCTACCAGGGTCACTTAGCTGTACATGGCTAGGCTGGCCTTGACCCCGGTCAGGTTGACCTCAGAGCCTGCTTCCTGCCTCCGCAGACTGAGCCGGTGCTGGGTTCTCCCATCCTCGGCCTCCATCCTGTGCCTGCTTTTCTCTGCCCAGTTCCTGTAGGAGTGCAGTTTGGTTCTACAGCTCAGTGGAGGCACCGCATAGGCAGACTCTTGGTGAGTTTATTGTAGCCAGGACACTCCAGTAGGAGCATCTTAGAGCACCTGGCAGCTGGGGAAGTGCCACATGAAGAGGGAAAGCTGGCCCGATGGCCCTACGGTGGGGCAGGGAGTGAGCCCGCCCTCCCGGTTCAAGCAGTGTGGTCTGTAGACTTGTGAGGCCAGGAGGGCAGAGGAGGCATCGGTCTTCATTGTTTTGTCCCCTAAACTTTAAAGTTTCTCCCTAGCGAGAGCTCTCTGAAGCCAATCATTCTCTTACTGGAAGACTTGTTACACAGGCCTATGCTTGGCATTCTTTCTTGTTTCTCCATCTTTCTCCCTCCTACACTTGAATCCTCCCTGTTCCTTCCTTGTTCCAGGCTCACTGTCTCCATCCATGTTTCTGTACCTTGGTTTTAGCCCTTCTCTGGAGCTTCTGAACTCCCTTAACATCCTAGGACAGGAGGCTGAGGTGAAGAAGGAAGAGAGAGAGGGCTGGGGGGTTCTTTACCTGTGTGCTGGACCTTGAGGACCTGGAGGCAAATTCCACAGCAAATTCCTTTTTGTCTGTGGATTCCCTGGAGAAAGGAAAGCATGCATGAACCAAGGGAGGAGGCTCTGTGTTTGGGCTGGGGATCAGGCTATCTGAAGCCCTTTTCTTGCAGCATCTCAGTGGGAGAAGAGGGAGCGTGCTGTACAGCTGGAGGATGTTTTCGGGACGCCTTGTTGTGGCACACCTTGAGAATATTTGCTCCTCAACAGGGGCCTGCAAAGCCTCCACTCAGCATGCCTGTGGGGTTTCCAGTGCTGTGGCAGACTATGGGCCAAGAGCTGTCTGGCCTGCCTGGCTCACGTCATGGCCGTGCAGGGCAGGGCAGGGCGAGCCTTGCGTGGCTCCCTTGGGTGGGGCTGTCTGCTCTGTAGTGGCCGGCTCCCATGAGGCCTTCTTTGGTTACCCCACTGGGCTGGTTCAGGGAAGCACGGTCCTACTTCTGTGCTCTGGGTCATCAGGGTGGTGACATTTTAAAATACTGTTAATAGCTGACATTTATCCAGTGCCACATGCAGGCACGGCGCTGAGCACTTACACGCATTATCTAATCTCATCTCCACACCAGCCTGTGAGAGAGGCGCAGGGATCACCCTCCCCATTTCACCAGGGCGAGTCTCATTTGTCTCCATGTCTGGCTCCCTCACCAGAGGCTCAGATTTCCTGGGTAGGCAGGGACCATGCCAGATTTGCTCTGTCCCTGTGGCCCTTGGCACCCTGCTGGGCTGCCAGGCCTTTGGGCAAATAAGAAGAGAGATGAGAATCTCTGTGACTTCGACCCTTCCCACAGGCCTAACTTGGAAAGCTACTTCACGAAGCTCTGATCTAAAATGAGAAAGCCCCACCTGGAACGTGGTGTGTCTGGTGGGGAGACACCGAAACAGGGGCAGGATGGCCCTGATTAGAGTGTGAGCTTTGGGGCCAACTGTTTTGGGGGGGGGAGGAATCCAAGTCTGTATCTTTCCGGCTATTTACTTTGGGGCAAGGTGCCTGAACTCTCTGGGATCCAGCTTCCTTTTGTATAGGACACATCTGATAGTGTGGTTGTGAGAATGAATTGAGTTATTACCCAGGAAGTCCCTGTAACAGCAGCTGGTCCAGTGAGTTGTAATTAGTGAACAGGACAGAGGTTGCTATGTGGGGAAATACATACCTGGTTTACAGAGCTCCACGGTGCGGCCTTACAAAGTAGTAAGCAGAGCATTTCTTCTTTCTGCGTGCCTCAGCTCCTGTGCCTGTCCCAGGACAGGCTGGTAATACTCAAGGGCAGCTGGGTTTTTGGTCCCCGTGAGAAGATGGAGGAGGTGGTGGCCCATGAAGGGACATTGTGAGTGTGATGAGAGGCTGCGTGGTCGAGGCCAGCAGGGCACTGGTAGCTCTGTGGATGACCTCACGGAGCCCTCCTACCACCCCACCTGAAGGCCCCATCCGAGCCTTGTGGGGGGCTTAGCCCCACCTTTCAGGAACAGTGTGATGGAGGGAGAAGAGTCCTGGGTCAGCGGCTCTAAATCTGTACTTATGAGAGAAGAAAATTGGAAGCAGCTGAATAATAATGAAAATGGTATTTTTTGTGTGCTTATTTGATTGGTGGAACATCTATGTTTTCTTTCCTATAAATATTTTCTACTGTGCATTTACAGATCTAGGTATATAAAGACATGTATGTATGGCTATAACTAACAATGGCTACTTTGACTTTCCATAATATACTCTATAGTATCTTTTCACTTTTTTAAAGTACATGTGATCCAAAAGATAAAAAAAAGAATTATATAGCTGTGAACTGTGTCTTCAGCTCTGTGTTCAGCACTATGTTCTTGTGTCGGGCAAATAGGGCCAGTAGATGGTGTATGCCAGCCAATAGGGGGAGTTCAGGCATGGTCTGCGTCCCTCGCCAGCGTCCTTCGTTTCCTGAGCATGCTTGGTTGAGGGCATCTCATGGCCACTTGTTTGCTGCACATTGCTCTATGAGGTGGCCACACACATCCAGATGCTCCTGAGCTATTTGTGTCAATTGTGAGACTCTCCCCGAGGAAGCAGGGAGCTCCCACACTGCCCATCACACTGGCAGTGCAGCGATTATTGTTCCCAATTTAGAGATTAGAACCCAGAAGCTCCGGGAGATCTAAGACCTGCTCAGGGCCACACAATAAGAACACTGCAGAGTCCTGTGCTGGGGCCTAAGTCCTCGGAACCCCCAACCCAGGTTTGTGGCCATCGGTGTTTGTTGCCATCGCATCGCCGCCGACTGCCGATGGCCAGCAGGATGGAGTCCTCGGCACATTTCTCAGGCCACGTCCTTAGCATCCAATGGGATTTGCAGTTCAGAGAGAATAAAGTCTAGAGCGTTTGTGAGTTGTTCAAGGCCACACAGCAAGGGACAGAACAATGCCAGAACAGGAAGAAGCTTAGGGGAGAGCTCTAACATGGAGGAAAGGGCAAAGGAAGCAGAGAACGGGAAGAAAGGGAGAGGACAAATGCTTCTTGGAGCAAACAATTCAGTCCATGTATGTGCTTGAGACAGTGTGTGCCTGCATGTGCACACAGGTGTGTGCAGAGCTGGGGAGGCGTGGCGCTGTGGTGTGGAGGAGGCAGAAGGTGAGAATGATAGGGAGTGGGGCAGAGGGAAGGGAAAAAGAGACAGATGGGAAATCGTCCACGAAAGCCAAAAACCTCAAGTCAGACAAATGTTTATTTTATTTAGTGTTGATAACAGGGGAAAATTGCTGATGGAAACTCACGAGTAGCACAGACCAGTGCCAGCTTTCCAGACCCCAGTGGAAAGTGCTGGGAAGGGCCCCCTCCCAGCAGGGCAGGCTCCGACTTGACTGGCAGCTTGGCAGGGCATGCCACCTGCCTGGAACACCCACCTGGGGAGGGTGCTCCAAAGGAAGGTCCTAAAACTGGAACCTGGACCTAGAAACCATGGTAACTCAAGACCACAAGCCCATTTACTTTCAGAGCCATGGGGTGCTGGTCTATGAAAGGGATACCGTCCACTTGTTGAAACTGTGGGAGAACTTCACTTTGGCCAACGTGGACTAACAGGCACTGAGTCAGCCCTCCTGCCTGAACAGCAGCAGCAGTCGCCACAAAAAATAGACAAAATATATGCGACCATGGTTTTCAAAGCAGTGGGGTTCAGAAAGTGAAGGGCTGTGATCTATGAGAAGTGGGAACAAATGAGGCGAGCCCCACGACTTCCTCCCTCTGCTGCCTGGATCTGGCACAGAGAAGGGGAGCCCCTGCAGACTCCCCTTCCTACGGATTCCAGGAAATGGGGCTGAGAGTGTAGACATGCTGACTGAAGTAGCTAGAATGCAGGGGCACAATTCTGGAGAGGGGAGATACAGAGTGAGAACCCCCAAAGCTGCAGAGAAGCCCCCTCCTGAACTTGGTGGAGTTCACCCAGCATGAGCAAGTGAGGAAGGAATCGCAGATAACAGAGCATGGGGGCTGCAAGGGGATTCTTACAGTTTCTTGTTTCACCAGCCAGGCTGGAAAACTCACAATTCAGTGTACTCCAGTGCACTGAGCACCCAACTGAGTACATGACTCTAATGTCAGTTTCCTATTCCAATGTCCCTGCTAGTCCAGAAACATAAGTCTTGATTTGTAGTTACTTTGTTGGAATCATGTTCAAACTGGACCATTTCTTTGTAGTTGCTTTGCATGGCTCTAAATAGAACAGCAACCCCCCTCGCTCTCACCCCCCATTTCTCATGTTTTTGACTCAGTGAAGAATGTCAGTCACTTGGCCCATGGAATGGCAGGTAACTGGAGATTTGAACTTCATGTTGGGGTGCTTAACTGACTTCTCTGGTCTTTGTATTTCTTGACACTGAGGTGAGAACCGTGGTCTTCATCAGATTTGGGTTTAATTCTTTAGGCCAGTGTGTGCCATGTGGTGCGTGTCTCCTTATTTTCAAGGTAGTAACACTCCGTCGTGACTCCCACCTGGATTGGTCACTCATTTCACTTCTGGTGCATAGGGTGCACTGACTGCTGAACCATAGTTCCATTTCCTTTCATCCCATACAAGAAGGCATAGAGAAGGCATGGAGGTCAGAGTAGTATTTGTCTACGAACAACCGTGAACCCTCTCTTGTTTTGAAGACATCTTTCCAATTTTGATCCCCTTTTAAAGCCCCAGTATTCATAACTAGTGATGGTGATACAGGTTGGGTCATGCCCAGCACTGGTGAATTACCCACTCCTAAAGTCCTAGATGGGGACTTCCAGGGGGTCACCCATGGGACCTACAAAGTAGGGTTGTGGTGTGCCTGGGACTGAGGGGTTTTCCTGGCTATGGAGCTAAAACTGGCTAGCTCTGGGAACGGCCTAGCAAACCGAGCTGGGCTAGCTGCTCTGTAATGTGCAGACTTGGCTGGTTATGGCACCATAAAGAAGCACCTCAGCATTGCCAGGCCCTTTGCCTTGATCCTGTCTGAATCTTCCTTATTCCAGCTGGGACAATGCTTCTGGTTGTTAGGCTTTCCATTATTGGGAATTCCAGTTCTTTTCCTAAGTTAGCCCACTTCACTTGTGATTTTTGAAAAGTTTGACTTTAAAAATTGGGCTTTTCTGTAAATCCCATGAACCTACTTGTCCATTGGAATTTTTCCCCACAGAATCAAGCATCTGTTGTTAGTCATTCACCTCACCTGACCACGGGCCCTCCAAGCAATGGCTGCAGTGTATCCCTGGCCATGACTTTACCCTGCCAACCCACTTTCCCACCTCTGACCACGGGACGTAGTCCAGGTCCTGCTACGGAAGAACCACGGGCACAGAACAGAAGCCCAACTTGAGGCACAAGAGCATCCTCTGCAAAGAAGATGGGCCTGCTCCTTCTGCCCTCTAGAATCTGGGTTCTCAGGTATTTCTTCCTCCCTGTCTCCAAGCTTAGCTCCAGCTGACCCTGCACAGGGGAGAAATGTGCTATCAAAGTGAGACCTTGTGTCCTTATATGCGCTCAAGTGGCTGGGAGGGGAAGGGAGTGCCCAACTCCATCCATTAAGGATGAGCTGGCTATTCTAAACCTCTTGAGAGGATTTAAAAGTAGAGCCAAGAATTTAACTTCAAGATGTACTTTACCTCCTGAAATCAAATCATCTCATTTCCAGCGCAGTTGTTGAACAGAATTCTCATTGGGTTTAATGCTGCAGCTTTTCCGGAAACTCTGGTGTTGGATGGAGGTCAGGATTTTTGTGCACTCAGAGGCATTTCTATCACTAGCTGGGCTATTGTCCTGGGGACTAGCTGACTCCATTTAAGATGTCTCTTCAGTCTGATCCCTGCTCAGTGCCATCCTCTCTGTCTTCATCTCTTCTCTCCAGGATTCCCAGAAGAGCCCTTTCACATACCCCCAGCTTTTAACTCTTCTCTAGTCATCCTTCGGGCTGGGGAGAGAAGACAGGCATGGTGCCACAAGCCTCACCATCCCTAAATGCCTTATTTATTTTAGCTTCCCATTCCTTTCCAGGCCAACTTCCCCAAACTGCTTTCCAAGGGCCTCATTCTCTGCCCCCAGGAATATGGCCAAACTCTCCCTTTGTGGCTCCCAATTTCCTTTTTTTGAGATTAATCAAAGAGTCTATCTGCCCTTGGTGTTGAATGGATACCTCTTTCTAAGTCAATATGTCATAGGAAGTCTTCCTCAATTATCTCTATCTTCCTCCCTCCTCTGGTCTCCAGTGCTATACAAATGCATGGACCAGTTTATCTTCTCTGATGGGCATTTATTCTCTCCATGGCCAATGTGAAAGTCCTCAGAAGAATGGAGCCATAATGTCTATATCAGAGACAGTGAGTACTCACCAAAAACATTCCATGTCATTCCTTATATTTCCAGCCTTCCTTGCAAGAAGGTGGGCCATGTGAGTAGTTCCAGACTGTAAGGAGAAGTGACATATGTCACTTCCTGGCTGAGGCAGTTAGGAGCTGGCAGAAGTTCTTCTCCATCCTTTCTTCCCCTTATGCAGCAACCACAGATGCCATGTGATCCAGATGGTACAGCTACAAGATGACAGATCCTCTGTCAGCCTGGTTCCCTGCATGACTGTGTGGATCAGAGCTTCCCACTGCCCTGCATTAGACATGTAATATGAGCAGGAAACAACTTTATCCTGTTAAGTCTCTGAGATTTTGAAATTTTTCCCTGCAGCAGCTAGCATTGTTTTATGGTATTATATCTCCTTTGTTCCCTCTACTTCCATTTCCCTCTTCTTGACAGTCCTGAGCACAGACTGGGTCCTAGTATAAATTCAGTCAATGATGAATTTTATGGGATGTAACTGGGACATGGAACTTATAAATGGAACTTTTTATGAGGATGTTTGCAGTAGCAGTATGATTAGCGAAAATCATGCTTGAACTTAACCTCTTGGATAGCCAGTGTCCAGCCTGACCTCACTGACCAAACGCTGGAACCCTGCAGCATGCTGATTTAGATACAAAACACAGTCTAGATGGGATCATGTTGGCTATGTGACTTTGGAATAATCAGGTGCCCTTTCAGAGCCTCAAGTCACGCTTCTACAAAATGAGCAATGATCTCACTTCAAGGGACTTGGAGGGTCCCAACTCTGCCCTGTAGGAAGACCAGCATGTTCTCTAGGAGACAGGGGCTTCTGGAGCCACATACTACAGTGACTATGTTGATAAGACATCCAGCTCATGGCTGTTAGGTGTACAGTGGGTAAAATTGAGATGCAGCTGAGAAGACCCTTGTCAGGGGCATGAAGCTACAGACCATGGCCAACCATGTATTTGGTCACTATCTTTCCTCGGATCAGAAGACAGGCTGGCAAGTGGAACTGGTGCCCTGAATGCATGCACAGGAACCCCTGCCCTTCCCATGATGTTAGAACTTTCTATTTGATTGGAAGCCCTCCAGAGGCATGATGGTGTCATTTGCACAATCTTATTCCCTGTGTCTTTTTCAGAATATGAAAAGAGACTTCCCCTGGGGTGGGGGCTGGGGATAAATGCCCTGTTGGTGGGTGTGTCAGCTGAGGCTGGGAGTTTAGTGGACAGGGGCCTGGCAAAAGATGCCTTGAGGCCCTCCCTGGTGGCGCAGCAGGTTAAAGCACAGCACTAAGAGGCTAAGGCCACTTCCGCATGAGTTCGATTCCTGCCTGTCCTGGAGGTGACCACATGGCGTGGCAGACCTCTCCTGACCTGCCTGCTGCTCCCCTCAGCAGTGTACTTCATTGATCTGCCT
>NW_004567112.1:32832683-32851815 GCF_000260355.1 Condylura cristata | reverse complement strand
AGCCTCTGGCCTGTACCCCAGTTCTGTATGCACAAATAAATGGATCTTTAAAAAAAAAAAAAAAAAAGATGCCTTGAACTCTGAGAAGGCCAGCTGAGATGTCTGAGTAGGTTTGTTCTGGGTGAAAGGACATCCTGGGTGAGACTGGGTGGGGCACCTGTGGAGCCAGTTTTCCAGGCAGCAGGTTCAGGAAAGGAAAGGTCCCATGAGGTGGGCTTCCCTCTTGTTTTCCTGTTGATGTGGGATGCCTGAAGCTCATATTCTTAACATATGTTAACCTTGGTGCTCTGGTCCTGCCAAGAAGCTGTCACAGAGGTATTTAGCAGAGGAAACAGTATAGGAAGCATTCGTGTTGTACTTTTGGGCGCTGTGCAGCTAACAGGGCATGTATGATGAGGGGCCACTGGTGGTGGTGGTGGTGGTGACCCTGCCAAAGCCTGTTTGGTTCAGCACTGGCGGAGTGGGCACTAATTGTGTCTGGCAGTCAAAGCCCAGTCCCTGCAGCTGGCAGCTAGCATGGAGCACAGCTGTGTGGGCTGAGCGCCTACTATGCACCGGGTGCTGCTTCGGGCCTTGCTGCCCTCTTCATCCTTGCACACTGCCTGACCAAGTAAGCTCCGTACACCCAGTTCATAGACAGAGAAGTTGCCTCTGAGTTGGCCTGAAACTAAGCCAGTCCACCTTGACTCATACGAACCCAAGCAGGAAGACAGCCTGTCCCCTTACCTGATGCTACTTGCTTGGCCTCTGGGGTCATAGAGGCATAAGGTAGCCTAAGCGAGGATGATTTTACTGGACACAAGTCTTGGGAAAAGGCATCCAGACTTGTCACTGCGATCAGGCTGCCTGGGTTTCATGGTAGGGATGAGGTGCATTTTATGACTTATTCTCTCTAATCCCAAACATGACATGTGCATTTCACACACATACACACATGCACACACTCCCTATGGGGTATCCTCTGACATCCTCACACACTTGCATACACAAATGCACACTCACAAGTGTGAGTACACAGTTACACAATGACATACTCACCTGCCCCTGCTCCTGCACATACATAGATGTAATAGATGGGCACTTCTGTGTAGGTGTGTACTATGGAAGTGTGTACTACTTTCATGTACATAACCCACCCACATTGCACGTCTGTGTGTGTGCACTCACACACACACACACACCGCCTCACTCGGGTATGCTTACCTATTCCCACATACTCACTAGGCATAGACAGAAAACTCACTTGCAAGTGCTTTCTCTTGTATCAAAGAAATTCTGTCACGAGGGAGAGGAGCAGGAAGTAAGGCTTGAGGTCTCAGCTGCTTCCTGCCAAGTCCACAACTCCTGATGACAATGAGCAGTTTTCTGCAGGAATTCAAAGGCGGGGGTTTGGGGGCCTGGTCTCGACTGCTGTGGGATGACATGGCCCAGGCCTTCACCTCCCTGTTTCCACACAGGCAAGTGGGGATGTGAAGTTCCACTCAGGGACACCCTTCCCCAATGCAGGCGTGTGGAAGCCACTCAGTCAAGTCCCAAATGCCCCTTCTAAAGGCCAAGTTCTCCTCACTGGTCACAAAGTCTGTCCCGCAGGCCCAGGGGTGGACGCAGCAGTCAAAGCCCATAGGAGCATTGACAAGTTGTCACAGTGTCACAAAGCAGGGGCCCTCACCCACTTGGGGTTCCCCCTTATTTCACAGGTGGGGACACTGAGGCCAGAGAGGAAAAGGACTTGGCACTGACACCTGGACAGGACTTCTCAGCTCCTCAGTGGGAGCTTGGAGAAGGTCTGTCAGATGGTAAACTTTTGCCTCTTTCCAAGCAGCTCTGGAAGCAGCAGAACTTAGGGTGTGAGGAATGGAAGAGACAATACTAAACTCCAGGTGGATTATTGTGAGAAATTTTGGTGCTGACCTGCTTCTTTGGTCTCAGATGAGAGGACCACGCCTCTATTGGATGGACACCTCATCGAGGAAGTAAGAATTCCTCCATGCTTAGTTCATCAGGGTTTACTGTTTTCATGTGTGTGTGTGTGTGTGTGTGTGTGCATGTGCGTGTGCGTGCATGTACACACAGCACACCCCTCCTCCCGTGTCTCACACACACATACTCACTCACTCAGGAAGCCCTCTCCAGGTTGATGACACATGGACAGAAAAGCAGATAGAGGGAGAGGATGCGAGTGTTCCCCAGACTGACATTTTCTGGAGTCCCAAAGAACTCCATGTTAGAAGGAGTTGGAATTCCAGGTTTCTGGCCAAGCATTGGGTTCCAGTGTGAGCACCTCTTCAAGTCCAGCAGAGCGTCACCATGTGTAATGACACTGAGGGCCACAGCTTGGAGGAAGGTATGACATGTGTCTGACCAGAGCCCTGTGGGCCCAAGGAAGGAATGACCAACTCCTGTGGGACTCTAGAGAAGACTTTTCAGAGGAGGGGAGATTGAAGGACATGTAGAATTTTGCTGAATAAAGGAGCTGTATTCTGGGCACTGTATGCGCCAGCCAGGAGGGTGAAGTATGCAGGATGCTAGGGTGGGCAAGTGGTCTCTTTGAGCAGAGCCTGGCACGGGAGGGACCCAAGAGCAGGGAACAAACTGAACTGGCTTTGCCTGGTCAGTTTCACTGGAAGGTGGGGAAGGGAAAGGCATGGGTCCTGGAGTAGGCTTAAAGAAAGAAGGGCTGGTACCTTGGTGTGATTGGAAAGGTCACCAAGGTGGCTGTGAGGTGGGAAACTGTCATCTAGCTAAAGGTATCAGAGGCTGAAGTGAGAGATCTGGGGAGCATCTAGGCCAGATAGGAAGTTGTGGCAATTACCGGGGAGGCAGGTGTGTTGGGACAGGATGGGGCCAGCTGAGGCTGCTGGAAGAGAGGGGGACTGATTGGTGAGGGGTTTCTGTGTCAGACCCAGGAAGGGGTCTCGGGTAGGAGGGGTCAAGGACAAAGTGCAGGTCTGGCTGGGGAGGGAGGCTGCTGGCTTTGCCTACGTGGGGCAGGCGTGCTGCTGAGTTACACCAGCCACTGGTTGCCTGGGGCAGGAGTCAGCCATTGTTTGTCAGCCTGTGCTGTCCCGGGAGCTGCAGCCCAGAATATTAAAATCTTCTCAGGTTTATCTCCTCCCCATCTCGCTCATTTGAAATCCTTGCAATTCGGGGAGAAAGTTACTTTAATCCTCTGGTTCCTATCAGCCTAATTACAGTTTCAATAGACAACGGGCAGGGCTCTAAATGAGATCGGAGGACACGGGAACACATTATGTTGGCGCTAATAATGATCTGTCTTTGTTTTATCATTTCATGTTGTTGCTTCTCATTTTGGCTGCCTGAATTCTTAATGCCTTCGAGTGTCTCTCAGAGATTGCTTCCTCTTGCTGCCAGGCCGGGACACAGTTGCAGACTTGCATATGAAAATACCCAGCCTGGTGCCTGCAGCTAACAAGCCAGCCGCCATTTAAATTTCAATCAGCCCTTCTGTTTGTGTGTGAATTCCTTGGATGGATGAAATTAGCAATTTTGAAAAATTGATTAAAATTGCTGGTTTCATGAAGCCTCAAAACATCAAAATCAATCTTTTTTTTTTTTTTAAATACACCGAAATTCTTGTTGGACTCACCATGTCTGCAGTCTGAGAAACTGCCAGGGGGTGCTAGGGGACGGGAAGCTAAGTGAGTTTGGGCTTGTCTGGCTCTAGACTAACTCCTGTGCGACCATTTTAAGTGTTTGAGCATCTCTGGATCTTGCATCCCCCCTCTGTTTCACTGCATAGGAGATCTCGAGCAGACTTTTCCAGCCTGACACTATATAATTACGTGCTCTGAGTCAGGCAAAAAATGAATGGATCTTTGCAGGTAGGATCTGCATTTAGATGAGGTGAGAATACTAACAACAGACAGCATAATAGTGAATATTTTTAGCAGAATCCAGGCACTTTGTATGCGTTATTTACATCCATTGAATCATCACAGGAAGACTATGAGAAAATACAATTATCATCCTCACTTTTAGATATGGAAACAGGTTTACATCTTTGCACAGCCAGCACCAGGATTCCCCGCCCACAGGTGTGAATCTCTCCCCCTTGTCTGGGATAAAGGTGTTCTGGTCTACTTGGGATAAAGGTATTCTGGTCTACCTGAGCCCTGGGGGGAGGGGAGGGGAGGGCTACTGGGATGGGAAGGGGGGAGCCTAGTGCATGTGGCTCCTGTGGACATCCAGGGTAGACATCTGAATCTGACGCATCCCTGGGCTCTCTCTTCTCTGAGCTTTGAGTTGATGTCTTGAAAGCTCTTTTCATCAAGTTTGCAGCAGAGATGGTGGAGAAACGTGAAATAGTAATGAGAGATGCAAGTATCTTTTCTTTTTCCTCCAGATAGTGTGACTAGCACAAGCTCAGTGGTCCTGGCCATGGTCTTGGCACAGAGAAACACTCTGAAACTGGTGCTTTGTTCTTGGAAAGAGTAAGCACTGCTGACAGCTGTGGGCAGCGGTGAAATTCCTTCCCCTCTGGTCCCACACTTCACCTGCCATCACCCGTATTTGCCTTATTCCGTAACTATTCTGTTGCTCCCTCCACTTCTGTGTGAGTAAGACAAGTGTCGTGGCCATTTTTGTTCTTTCGTAGGTCCCCATGGCATGGCTGTCAACTGCACTTATCACAAGAATCACCTAGGACTTTTGTTAAAAGAAAGTAGAGCACGCGTGGTGGGAAGCCCTGCACTCTAATCACATTGCGTGTGTGCTGATGCATCCTGGCTCTCTCAGCTTCCAACTCTCTGGTCGAGGGTCAGTGTGAGGATGGCTTCAGTCCTGTCCGATACATATTTCAGCCCTTACTGAAGTCAGTAGCAAAAGATAGAGGTGAGACTGGGAAAGGCGTTTCCTGGACCTAGGATTGAATGGCAGCGCCATCTCACACATCATGACCTTAGAAAGTCACTTCAAGCTCTGGGCCTGGGTTCCTCAATTGTCTCGTGAACGCAGTGGTCTCTCCAGCTGGTCTGGAGGACACATGGGGGAGACCTGGCACAATGACCCACAAAAAAGTGGCTCTCAATCAGCAGTCGCTACTAATCCTATGGGGGAGTCCATGCCACCCCTAAGGGGACTGTTCTGAAGCTTCTGTGGGTCCCCACATGGCTGACCTCTCCCGTGGCTTCTTAGAAGAGGAGGGGAGGCTAGGCTCACTCTCAAATTGCACTTTAAACAAATTTGGGACTCAGTATAGCATTACTGTGTCTGCACCTTATGGACTTTTAGGGGTTCACAAACTGCGGAACTAACGAAGACCACACCCTCCAGTGGCTTTCCTCTATTCATGCACAGGCCATTCTTTTTTTTTTAAAAGATCTATTTATTTATGGATACAGAACTGGGTGCAGAGATGGTGAGAGGATTCAACACACACAGAGCGGGGGAGCAGAACAGGCAGATCAATGAAGTACACTGTTGAGGGGAGCAGTGGGTGGGTCAGGAGAGGTCTAGCATGCCATGTGGTCACCTCCGGGGCAGGCAGGGATCGAACTCATGCGGAAGTGGCTTTAGCTTCTTAGTGCTGTGCTTTAACCCGCTGCGCCACCAGGGAGGGCCGCACAGGCCATTCTTAGAGGCAGGCGGATGACAAGCTGGAAGGAGGCAGAAAAAGGTGCTGGCTGATTGACCTGGCTTTCTTGAGAGGCATATGTGCCTTTGGGTCTGTCTGTGACACCCCGTGGGGCACCTGGAGCTCCTCGTGGGCAGCGCCTGTGGGAGTGGGAATCGGGGCTTCCCAGCAGAGGGAGAACTTGACTCTGAACTAGTCAGCACTCATATTTTGTCTGGAAGCGAGCAAACCAATTATGACCTGGCTTAAGCAAAAAGGGAGGTCATCACTCAGAACCTGGAGGCAGGCATGACTCCCCCAGGTCTTAGGCAGCCATAAGCCCCATCTCAGCTTTTGCTTCTCTTTGCTGAACTCTCCTCAGGCTGGAAGTCTCCACATGGGGACAGAAATGGCTCCAGGGAGCTCTAGCCTCACCAGCAGGAACTGGAGACAACCTTCCCCTTAAGGTTTCAGGTAAATCCTGGACCTCAGGGCCATGTAACTGGGGGGTCAGGGCCATGTATCTGATCTGAACAAATGCCTGCAGGTAGGGGTGGGGGGATACTGACTGTTTAGACTTGGCTTACTTGCCAACTCAGGGCCAAGAATGGAGTCTCATGGAAGGTGGCTTCTGTAGGGCAGGAGCTGAGAGGCTGAGGAACAGACCCCAGAGAAGCTCAGTCCCATTGGTCAGACCACCCAGGCCAGTGGCAAATCTGAACAGGCCTTCTGGTCTCCCTGCCCCATTTGTCCACAATTTATCCTTTTAGGCACTTGGTTTTGATTTCTTGAAAACACACAGTGATTGAGACAATTGGAAAAACTTGAATAGTGTCAGAGTTTGGGGTCCCCAAGAGCAGATGCAGGGACAAGAATCAAGGTGGTAGGTGTTACTTGGGAGGTCACCCCAGAAGCACAGTAAGAGCAGCAGAGTGAAACAGAGAAGGTAGGCAGACTGAGCCTGGCCCCATGGAGGTTCAGTTGCAGGGGGCTCCCTTAGTGACTGCACAAAGTGTACCCAGAAGCGTCCATCTAAGGGGCATGGAGGACTACTGACCAAGTCCTGTCTCTCATGGGTAGAGGGCTGCTCCAGGGGGTAAGCCTGGCACTTCCTGCCTGTGCCATAATGAGGAGCACAGGGTCCCACAGTGCTCACCTGTGCTCAGGTGGAAAAGCCTGAGAGGGACACACTGTGTCAGGTGCTGCCCCCAGGGAGTCCCAGGAGACCCAAGGGGCACATGTAGTGGCTGCTACAAATTGGGACAGGGCATGCGATTTTAAGGACTTTTGTTAGGTGTCTTAGTGGCATTGTAATTAACATAGAAATATGCTCTTTAAAGAAGAAGAAATGGATTTGGAAGGATTTAGCTATGAAATGTCATGATATTTGTAATTTGCTTTAAATTACTCCAACCAAAGAAAAAAGATGAAGCAAATAGTGCAAAATATTAGCAGTGCTTAAATCTAGGTGACAAATACGTGTGTGTGTATGTGTGAGATTTCTACCTTATGGTAAGTTTGGGAAAGTTTGTAAACAAAAGGAAAATGCAGGGATCTGTGTGTTTGGTGGCTTGGTGGTGGCCATCTTTCTGCTTTTCTCCCCATCCTGAAGCTTAGCACAATGGACTGGAGCTCTGGCCTCACCTCCAAATTGTTGCCTGACTTTGGAGAAGGGTCTCGGTTTCTCTGACTGTAAATGAAGAGCACTGACTGTAAATGAAGAGCACTGTCATTCCAGATTTCTGAAATCTGCCACACTCTGAGTGTAAAGTTCCCGAAGTGCAGTGAAAATTCTAGAACGCCAGCAGGAAGGGCTGTAAAATTTCGTTTAGCTTCCTTCTCCAGAACCCAACAGTTAGCTGCATTTAAGCCATGTCAGAACTGCTCCAAGGCCCAGCCACTGGCTTGGAAAAGTGGCAAGGAAGTGTCCAGAGATGCCCTCTTCTGTGCAGAGTGGACTGTGGATTGCTGGGCCGGGTGCCATACAAATCCTGAGAAGAGCTGGCTCTGTGGAAGCCGAGGTCTCCAGCCTCTGCAGAGAAGAGGGGTCTGCATGTGTGTGCATGCCTTCCTCATCATGTATTTATTTTTGTCTTTTCAGCATATAGGCTTTGCATTGTGTCATAGATGATGTTGAATTGTATCAAATATTTTTTTAATTCTACTGAGATAAACATGATTTCACTGATGTTGGAATATTAAACTAACCTTTTATTCTAGGATATATCTCTCAAGGTCATGATGTATTATCTTTTTGTATATTGTTGAGTGCAGTTGTTCATATTTTAAAACCACTTTTGTCCCATGAAGGATATTGTTCTCTAGAGTTCTATTTTAATAATATCTTCTTCTGGTTTTGGTATCAGAGAAAACGGCTTTATAAAATGAATTGGGAAGGGTTTTTTTCTCTTTCTATTTTCTGAAAGAGTTTGGTATGTTTTACTACCTAATTTTTAAAAATAGAATGTACTGTTGGAACAATTGGAGCTAGTCCCTTGCCTTATGGAAAATCTTGTAACCACAAATTCAGCTTATTTAATTTCAATCTCTATAGAAGTATCTGATCTTTCTGTTTACTCCAGAGAGGGATTTGGTAGTTTGTGACTGTCAAGGAATTTGTACTTTTTCTCTAAATAATTGAATTTTTGGCATAAAATTGGCCATACTACTTATTTTTTCATACTTTTAAATCAGTATATAACATTCCTTTTTGTCCTTAGACACATATCTACTTGGGTATCAATGTAGTAATTAAAAATTTCTTATATGGTGCTTTTGCAATCTATTTTACCATTTTTTACTTTTCCTTTTTTAAATATTTATGCATAGAGAGTTGGGGTACAGTTGAGGGGCGGTGAGAGGATTCACCAGAGACTGAGTGGGGAGCAGAACAGGCCAACTGATGGAAGAACACTGCTGAGGGGAGCAGTGAGCAGGCAGGAGAGGTCTGCCGTCCCATGTGGGTCACCTCTGGGGCAGGGATCGAACTCATGCTGAAGTAACTTTAGCTTCTCAGTGCTGTGCTTTAACCCACTGAGCCACCAAGGGGGGCCCCTATTCTTCACTTTTAATTTACCTGTGTCTTTATATTTACAGTAGATATCTTATAGATATGTAGTTGTGTCTTGCTTTTTTATCTAGCCTGTTAAACGTGGGCCTCTGATTGGAATAATTAGGCAATTTATATTTAATATGATCATTCATAGGTCTGATACAAATATATCATTGTGCTATTCATTTTATAGTTCTTGTTGCTCATTTTACCCTACCTTAGCAAAGAAATTTGATAGTTTTTAGGGTTCCATTCTGTCTTTGTATACTTATCAATTATACCTCTTTGTTTATGTTGTTACTGATTACTTTAGATTGCATAATAATATGTATAGTTTATCATAGTCTACTTTCCATTGATGTTACACCTCTTATGTATGATGTAAGACTCTTGAGTAGTGTAACTGCTTTCCCTCTCCTTTTTGCTGTTATTATCACATATTTTGCTTATACCCACATTATAAATCCCATAATAAATTGTTATATTTGATTTGGAGTATCAGCCACAATTGAAAGAAAATGAGAAAACATGGAAGTTATTTTTATGTAGCATTTCAGTATTCTTCAGTCATTTGAATGAATTTGGCTGTTTCCCTTTGGCCAAGAGAGCTTATTTCATAGTTCTTATACTGACGGTCTATTACAGTATGGTGATAGTGAACTCACCCAGCTTTTATTTGACTAAAAATTCTTTGTCTTGATCTTGAAGAATATTTTCACTTGATACCGAATTCTGGATTGGCATAATATGGATATTATCCCCACTGCCCTCTGGTTTGCATAATTTCCATTGAGTAGTATTTGGCATTTTTAAATTAAGTCCACTGTATGTATAATTATTTTTTTCTCTGACTACTACAAAGATGATCTCTTAATCATTAGTTTTCATAAACTTGATTATAAAGTTACTTCATGTGATTATTTTTCCTACTTATCTGTCCTTGGGGTTTGTTGATTTTTTTTATATGTTAGTTAATATTTTCAATGGAATTTATTATTTCTTCAAATAGTTTTTATGATTTTTTTTCCTTTGGGGATTTTTGATTGTAGATATCAAAATAATAGATATCTACAAAATAATAGATATAATAGATCACTTAATTTTGTCTTATATGTCAGATTTAATAGTTTTTTCTCTCTTTTTGCTTCTATTTGGAAGTAATTCTATTTGGAAGTCCTTCTATTACTTCTTCTCATTTTCTCTTCAGTTTTACAGGTGTTTTCGCTCTGCAGTGTCTAATCTGCTTAAAATCCTGCCCCGTGAGTTTTTCGCTTTAGTTTTGTAATTTGTTTTAGTGCTCTTTAAAGAAAAAATCATTTTCTTTTCTGTTCATTATATTTTCCTTAAATCCTTGAAGATATTTAGAATAGTTGCCGTAAAGCCTTTTTATGCTCATTCCATCGCCTCTGTGATTTCTGGGTTTGAGTCGATAGACTCTGGCTTGGGTTACATTTTCTGCACGTTTGGTTGCTTTCTATTAGATGCTGCACATTGTGTGCATGAGGTTGTTGAATGTCTAGATTTTGTTTTTTCCCGTAAAGTGCACTGAATTGTATTCTGGCAGCCAGTTAGGTTGCTTTCAGAGCATCTTAGACTTTTGAGACTTGTTCATGAACTGTGCAGGCTCTAGAGTCACTTTTATTTAGGGCTACCCTAGTTCCTCTGCCGAGGAGTGTTCTTTGCTTTCAGCCCTGCTGCTACTGAGGCATTCACTGTGGTACTTTTAGAAAAGAAAAGTATTTGGGACCCACTCCCAATAGTCTGACTTTGCTTCGATTGCAGTTTCCCAGTCGCTATTCTCTCTCTGATAGCTTTTCTTTACTTAGCCTCATAGAGTATCTTCCAATACATTCAGCTTAATGTTTTGTCAAAGACGCAGAGGAGCCCTGTGCAGATTTCTGGAGCTCTACTCCACTCAGTTTCTTCTGCTCCAGTCCACTGTCTCACAGATTCTAGCAGTCTCAGCCTTCCCAAACCCTGCTCTCATTCTTAGCCCCAGAGGCTAATGCTCTCCTTGGATCTTCATGAATCTTTGCCACATCCGCTAAGTGTTTCTAGGCAGAAATCTTTGGAACCGTGGGGCCCACTCCCTTTGTTTTCCCTTTTCTCACAGAGGGACATCCTGTGCTGCCTGTTATCCAGTATCTGGCAAGAGTTGTCTTACATTATTTTGTATACTTTACCCCCCCCCCCAATTATTTCAGGTGGTATAAAGGAAGAATATGTCCCTTAAAGCCACCCACCTGTTAAACTCTGAGACCAGTGAATAAGTTAGGTTTGTCAACAAAGGGAAATTAATGTTGGATTAATTAAGGTCATTAATCAGTTGACTTTAAAATAAAGAAGTTAGCTTGGGTGACCCACAAGGGCCCAAGGTAATCACAAGGATTTTTAAAAACAAAAAGGGAGAAGGGAGAGAGAACCTGAGAGATGGTAGCATGAGGATTTGTAGATGGCAAAAAGGAAAGATAAGCCAAGGAAAGGAGATGGCTTCCAGAAAGCTGGAATAGGCAAATAAATGGGTTCTTTCCCATGGCCCTTGGAAGGCTGCAGTCTTGCTGACACCTGACTTAGCCCACTGAGACGCAATTCATATTTCTAAGCCCAGATCTATAAGATAATAAATTGATACTATTTAAGCCACTAAGCTTACGTGATTTGTTAGAACAGCCATAGGAAGCTGAGAGAACTGTCTGGCACCAGGAAGGAGACACTGGTGTGCTTTAAAAAAAAAAAAAAAAAAAGCAGTATTTGGAATCCATTCCAGATAGTCTCTTTCAATTGGTCAGAGTGGTATTGGTATTTAATTTTTTTCCCCCTTAATACAACATAGGTTCTTGGATTGGTTCCTGAGTCCAGAGTACACAAAGGTTTGTAACCACTCCCTCATTCAGCCCTCCCAGTTTGCAGCTGTGGCCACAACAAAACAGAGGTGCAGGAGATATACTTTACATCCCCCAGAGGGCAGCTCATGGCATCGAGGTGTTCCGAATTGTGGCAGGTTTTGCATTCAAGATGAAATCCTTGAAACCGAGTAGCTAAGGCCAACCCATTAGCTACGCAAAATAGTGGGTTTCTACAGTTCTCAAATCAGTTCAATCAGTCTTATTACTACAAAAGTGCCCGCATATAGACCTGGTGGGAGTCATTGATTGGTTTTGATCAAGTTGATGAGATTCTGGTATTTAACGGACTTCAGCACTCTGGAGAACCACAGGGCATATTCTCCCATTGCTCCTATCAATTGCACCTCCAGGTTTCATCAGCTAGGGTGGTTCTCAGCTTGGTTTCAATCATTCTATGCATTTAAAAAATAGTGCTTTCACTGAGCCAGCAGGAGTCAAACATTGCCTGGATTTGGGCACTCAGTATTCTGAGATTTATTGATTCATGCGGAAACTTCAGGGATTCTAGGATTTCTTAGTGAGATCATTCAGTGAGAAAGCTCCTCCTTCCTTTCTCGCCCCCCACTTCCCTTTCTATCTCTTTTTCCCTTCCCTTCTTTTCCTTCTCTTTTTAAAATTAACCTTAGGTTGGTCATACCTGGTGTAGCTGAATGCCTCTGCCTGTGGATTCCATGAAAGTTAAGCGAGAATTGGATTATTCCAGGGCTTCTTTCCTGCCTTGACATTTTTCTAATTCCACAATGCTGGATGGATGATTCTTGGCTGCTACCCAATTTAAGGTTTTTGGCTGATAATGGCAGCCAGATGACGACCCTCTTGCTTCCCTCCCCAACCCCGCCGCAGTGCACTCTTACTTTTGCTTGTGCCTTGACTCACTGTTTTGTGTAGACAAACCCACTCAGCCAGATAGCACCAGCATGATGGAGAGTGTAAAGACAACGTGGCAGTTAACACTTACGAAGTATGTAGAACTGTCCTAAATCAGGCTATAGGTGGTCAGAAATAATCCTCATTTTGTGTAACAGTCTGAGGGAGAGGGATTAAGAAGCTTTTGGAAGAATCCAGAAAGTAATTAGTTGGCCTGGGATTTGCACCCAAGTAGTCTAGCAGCTTGTTCTAATCACCACCCTATCCGCAAAGGACCTGCCCTGTGTTTGGATTAGGGTGGCTGGCATCTGAATGCCATGCTTCGAAGGACTGCAAGGCATTGCTCTGTGTGCCTGCAGCCTCCTCGTGAGTGCCTACGTTTCAGCAAATGCATCACCTCTCAAGATTTCTGCATTGAGACAGACTACTCAGATTGACTCTTGGTATGTCTGCTTCCTAGCGTGGGGCCTTGCATTTCAGCTTACTATCTACAAAATGGGGCTGCCGATACCTGCTTCAGAGTGTCATTATATACACTGGAATTGTGTATATAAAACACCTGGCACAGCAGGTCCATCATTTTTTTATCTTTTGCATTCATAGCACTTTATTTGTTTTATTCTTATGGATGGGTACTGTACCATATGGATATACAGAACACAGACAGTAGTTACTGTGTCTGAGTCTTGTCTCTGAAATATTTTCCTACTGAAGGTGATGAAGATGGTCTGTTCTATACCAGAAGCTTCTTTTTGTTTGGGACCATCATTTTTATTAAGGGGTAGCCAATGGAAGGAGACACTGTAAAGTATTAACTGGCTTTAATGAAGAGTCCTAAAGAAATGAGCATGGGGTAGCTATCTTATTTATTTATTTTTTAAAGATTTATTTATTTGTGCATACAGAACAAGAGTACAGGCCAGAGGCTCAGGGGCAGCGAGAGGCTTCACCAGAGACAGAGTGGGGAGCAGAACAGGCAGATGGGCGAAGCACACTGCTGAGGGGAGCAGCGGGCAGGTCAGGAGAGGTCTGCCATGCCATGCGGTCACCTCCGGGGCAGGCGGGAATTGAACTCATGCGGAAGTGGCCTTAGCTTCTCAGTGCTTTAACCCGCTGCACCATCAGGGAGGGCCGGCTATCTTATTTTTAAATTTTTATTTGAAACAAAAAAGCTGCAAGCATAGAACAGAGAGTGCCTTCTTCTCACTTTTCCTAGTATTATGAGCATCTTATATCATTTACAATTGTTAAAACTAATACAATATTAGGCAATTACTGCAGACTTCACTTAGAGCTCACGAGTTTTTGCATCCCCCCCTTCCAGGATCCAATCCAGGACATTCTGTATATTTAATTCTCATGTCACCTTACTCCCTTCCAGTCTGTGACAGCACCTTAGCAAGCCTTTGCTGTTCCTAACCTTGACTCCTTAGAAGGGTACCGAGCAGTTATGTTGTAATTGCCTGATTTCCCCCTCTCATAAGGTTACATTAAGGTTTGTATTTTTGGCAAGAATACCATATGCGTGATGCATCATAGCAGGGACTCCATGATGTCAACATGTCTTATTTCTGGTTACCCTGACCTTGGTCACTTATTAGAAGGAGGTCAGCTGGGTTTCCCCACTGCAGTCTGCTGTGTGTTTTCTTTCATAACTCATAAGTACCTTAGAGGGAGATACTTTGAGGCAATTCAAATATCCTTTGCCTTCTCAAACACTCACCCACATATTTTAGCATACATCAGTGTATCCTGTCTACCATAATCATGACTGTGGTGTTTTCATGCAAACTTATTTCCCTCTATCACTCAGCACTTGGAATCTTCTGTAAGGAAGAGCTGTCCCCATATATTTTTGTTCAGTTATTTATTTGTAACCAGATGGACTCTGACTATTGACTTTAGGGGTTAAAACTTGACCTCATTATTTCTTTTGCTGCTCACATTGCTGCAGGCTGGGCCTGGGGGTCCTTTCAGGTTGCCTCCTCTCTTCCTTTGCCATATGGGCAGGGCTAATGGGTCTCTCAGCCTATAGCCCAGAATCTAGAGTGCACCTTAAGGCAGTGAGGGTCTGGGTGTCAGAGGGAGTGTGGGTGCTGTTGAAGGAGTGAAGAAACAGAGTTGGCAGTCCCTGACACCCCTTTTCCAGACCGACTGTACTTCACTAAGACCCACGCAGCTCTGAAATTTCACTGGACCAGTCATGATTCTCCATTCTATCACTGAGGCAGTTCCAGCCACAGAAGGGGAAGGCACTTGCTGGAGAAGGTCACAGAGCAGGTTGGACAAATGGTCAGGTTGAAGGGAGCAACCTGGGGGGGAGACTTTTCCCTGGCTTCTGAGTAACCTGTTCCAGGATCTGGGCTGCCAAGGTCCAAGGGGAGTTTGCTCATCAGCAGAAGCTCAAGAAACAGGAGTTTCTGGTGAAGTTTCTTCAGAAAACCCTAGGGCTGTTGGCTCTGCTCCCTCTCCTTTCTGCCTAGCTCAAAGGGAGGGGCTTTCTGTGCCAAATCCCCAGCTCCAACTCAGTGGGGGACTCTAATCCCCTCTGGCCCAGGAACTTTGTCTGGGTCTGCCAGAGATACCCTGAGAGGAGGATTTCTACAGGCCTGGGAACAGGGGAACATGTGACCCCAGGCCTACCCAGGCCTGGGTTTGGAATGCTAGCAGCAGAGCATGGGAAATAAGCAAAGAGTAGAGCTGACCATAAGTCCTATGAGAGTCAGGGGCTACATTAATAGAGGTTCAGTGAACAGAATGAGGGAGGTGACAGGCTGGTACAACACATGAGACCAGCGTGTAGTAACTTCTCTAACATCTGAGCTCATCTGGCTCTGTTCACACAAACACTTGACTGTGGGCTGTGTGGAGGAATAGCATACCCAACAAAAATAGAAGTCTCTTTTTCACCCTGGAAGCACATGTAGAAAGCAGAGACTGAGTTGTGCCTTACCCTTTCTAGTTTATAAGGAACTTTCTTTCTAATGAGGTGGGAAGGACAAGATCCCCATTTATTAGATGCCACAACTGAGGCCTGACAGAGGAAGGAGTTGTAGCCTTATCTGGGGAACTCAGGTGATTCCGGGAAAAACAGGCCCTCCTGCTTCTGAGTTCTGAGCTATCCTCTGATGCCATCCTGTCTTTGGGTCCTGTTCTGTATGCCTCAGCTCCAGTCACAGGAGTGGTGTCTGGGGCTAAGTAGGTATTTTGGAAAATCCTCTGAGCAATCTTAGTATTTTTGCAGGGTGGACTTGTGGTTTCGGGTGGGTGAGGACAGAGCAGAGTTCTCCCCGCTAGACCATCCTCACTGACCACCTAGCGGGCTGAGTAGCATGTGTGTGCATGTACAAGTGCATGTATGCACATATGCATGTCTGCTGGGGGAGGAAATGGCATGTGCTTGGGGGAGCCTACAGAGAGGCTCTTGGCTGGGTCCCCATCATCGGCTGGCTCTGGTTTCATGCTTCCTTCCCCGACAGACCTGGGGAGGCCAAGCTGCACAGATGGCCATCTGGCTGGCACTTTAGGACATGGCCCAGTGCTCATTTGCAAACTTCTCCTTTCCCCATCCTTCTCTGCTTCAGTGGCTCCATCAACTCTGCAAAGGTGTGTCTGGGCCAAGGCAGAGAAGCATCCGGGGCTGGTGCACAGCAGGGCTCAGGCCGATATGTGTCTGTGCTACCCGGTTCCTTAGGCTTGGGAGGCAGGTGGGTCACAGCAGAGGGGAGGCTGGAGGCTGACCTTAGGAGACAAACCCTTCTTATGTTAGTCTTCATAGTGCACCAATGCTACTCCTAAGAGCTGGTAAGAGGGGCTGCAACTCAGTCCCTCATTCATTCATTCATTCTTGGTCAGTCATTGTTCCTTCTTGGTCCTCGAAACATGATAGAACATATTCTAGGCCTGGCAGGGCCACTAGCATGAATAAAGAAGTTATTGGGTTTGATCAGACTCACTTTGGCATCAGAGTTTTTTTTTTTTAATTTTTTTTTATTAAAGTTTATTTTTACATCATTTAGCACATTTTTTTTTCATCTCAATTGTAATCCCCACGGGTTTCCCATCACCAAATCACCCCTGTGCCACCATGGCATCAGAGTTTTAAGAGTTGATTGCCAGAGGATGAAGGCAGTTCCTTCCTGGCATCACTTTATTAACCCCACCCTCTTTCTTCTCTGCAGCGTTTCAAGGGAGGAAGATAACAGGACTGGAAGGCAGAGAGGGGTGCTAGGAAAAAGGTGAGAGTTGGGGGTGGGCCTGGGCTCTGGTCCCAGTGCTCTTGTCTATTCCTTGTGTCCGGGTAAAGCTGCCAGGTTTAGCAAAAACAGAAACAAAAGCAGGATTTCCAGTTACATTTGCATGTGAGATAAAAACTGTTCAGGATAACTTTGTCCCATGCAACATCTGGAACATCCTTATACTAAAAATATACTTAATGTGCGATTTGCTCTCCTCATTTTGAAATTAAAATGCAATAGGCCACCTGTATTTTATCTAATAAGCCTGTGGCTTGAACAGGTGACATGGCAGAACCTCCCTGGTCCCCCATTACTGTGTAAGGGCCAAAAAAGTGAGGGGGTGGCCAGTGAGGGCTGAGAACCCTCCACCTTCATGGAGGATAGACTCTGCCAGTTTCACTCCTTCCTCCAGCCCAACTCTGCTAGTGGGCAGAGGCTGGATGCCTGCAGAGTCTATGGAGATGAGTTAGGGTGGTTGTGAGTCAGGCCTGCCCTCAGAGAACCCTGCTTCCCCTAACCTCCCCAGAAAGAAGTCAGCTTGCCAGAACCATCGGCTGCCATGCATAGAGGGCCTGGGTAGGGATGGACCTGGGTTACCAGACGCCCCCATACAAAAATGTCCCAGGACTATGGCGAGCAGAGAGGGAAGAGGATTGCTGAGGTCACACAGTGTGTGCTGGGGAGAGCCAGAAGCAATCCTCCCTGCCCCTGCTGAAAACATTCTCTGACTTTCTAGTGTTCCTTGAGTTTAGACTTGGGGGCATGCAGTTCTGTCCAAGAAGGTCTAATGGGGTCTAGGGACTCTGCCCCAAAGGCTAGGGGTACTTTTCTCTGAAGCCAGTCTGGCCTGGGACGTTGCTAACTGCTTTGAGCATGAATAGTTCCCTATGTCCAGTCAGCTGATTAGCCCCACAGAGATGGGATGGGCAAGGTCGTGAAGGAGGAGTCCACGTGAGCCAAAGAGCCAGTGACAGAGCCCCAGCTGAAAGAAGTTAAAAGATGGTGTTTTCAAGCACTGCGCTCTGACAGGAGATTTTTCTAGCTGCAAGTGAGCATGTTACAAACTGCAGGCAGTAACATATTGACAAAAAACAAACAAATAAACAAAAGTTGAAATGCAGGAGGCCTCTGGGTCTGATAGAAATCTCAGTGATGCCTGCCACCCCCGCTCCTTTGCTTTGGTTCACTTAAAAAATGCAGCTAACAATAATATCTGACAGAAAATTCTTCTACCTCTCAGCCATTGTTCCTCTGGAAAAATGTGGTCTCTTTAAGCGTCTGCACGTTGGCGATTGTTCGGAGGAAAGAGCTAAGCAGAGTTTCCTTTATTTATTTATGTCCCTTTTGCTGAATTCTGATGAAGCACAGGCAGGCAGCAGGCATCTGGCTTCTTAGAAAGATGGCTGTGTGGAGAATTGGGGGTCCCGGCCCAGACTCGGGATGCTGTGTGGGCTCTCAGTGCCCAGTCTGAGTCCATCTTCCCAGCAGTTGGGGCTGAAGTGAAGCGGCTCCCAGGTCCTGCTCAGGGTACCTCCCCCCAACCCCCCGTTCTCTCAGCCCTGAGCAGGCATGTGTAGAGCTGGGTCAGGACGGAGACCCCCTCACACACAGGGGTTCAGGGTAACAGAGGTGAGGAGGGTGGGAGGTAACTCCACAGGAAGGCGCGCAGTCTGCTGCAGATATGAGAAGCACAGCCTCTGACAGGGGAGCAGGGTCAGGGGTGTTTCGCCTCGGGGCACAGGGAGGGGTGCTGTAGAGGGAAATCAAGTCCTGTGTCCTGTCTTTTTTTTTTTTTTAAGATTTTTATTTATTTATTCATACAGAACTGGGGTACAGGCCAGAGATGCGGAGGGTGAGAAAACACCAGGGACAGAGTGGGGAGCAGAACAGGCAGATCGATGAAGTACACTGCTGAGGGGCGGGTCAGGAGAGGTCTGCCGCACCATGTGGTCACCTCCGGGGCAGGTGGGATTCAAACTCATGTGGAAGTGGCTTAAGCTTCTTAGTATAGTGCTTTTACCCACTGCACCACCAGGGAGGGCCTGTTTTTTTTTTTTTTTTAAGATTTATTTATTTATGCATACAGAACTGGGGTACAGGTCAGAGGTGCAGGGGCCGTGAGAGGACTCACCAGAGGCAGAGTGGGGAGCGGGACAGGCAGATCGAGGATATACATCTGAGGAGAGCAGTGGGCTGGTCAGGAGAGGTCTGCTGAGCCGCGTGGGTCAGCTCTGGGGCCGGGGATCAAATTCACACTGAAGTGGCTGCCGCTAGCTTGTAGTGTTGTGCATTAACCAATTGAGCCACCAGGGAAGGCTCCCTGTCCTGTCTTTGTGCCTTGACAGGTTGTGATGGACCAGAGGGGAAAGAATGCATCGTAAGGAGCACATGTCATGCTCAGATGATGGGAATCAGGGAAAATGCTGGATTGGTGGTCCTGTCAATGGGCAAGGTGTGTGTGTGTGTGTGTGTGTGTGTGTGTGTGTGTGTGTGTGTG